>NC_044988.1:64445758-64649721 GCF_008728515.1 Papio anubis
TGTATTTTTAGTAGAGATGCGGTTTCACCATGTTGGCTAGGCTGGTCTTGAACTCCTGACGTCAAGTGATCCACCCACCTTGGCCTCCAAAGTGCTGGGATTATAGGTGGGAGCCACTGTGCCTGGCCCAATTTAAATAGCTGTGAATTCAAGCAAATGTATCTGAAAATTTACTGACAAACAAGGAGCTTTGTTCTTGAATATTATCTATGGCAGCTTTAGAGAAATTCAGACTGCTTTAAAAATGAGTATTTTCTAATGTATTATAGCAACGAAAGTTACATTCAACTATATATAGAATGTTTTAAAATCATACTATAGTTTGTTAAGGCATGCAATAATAGCAAATCATCTTGGGATTATCACAAGTAACATTCAGTTCTTTAGAAACCACGTAGCTTTGCATAGTTCTGGTCTAGACCTATGCCATCTAACTTGGTTGCCACTATGCAGAGGTGGCTACTGAGTATTTGAAATGTGGCTCGTCCAAATTGAGATATGCTGTCAATGTAACATACACACTGGATTTCAAAGACTTGGTAGGAGAAAATGTAAAGGATCTTAATATTACAGTAGAAATATTTTGGTATATTTGACTGAATATTAAAAATAATTTCAAGTTTTCTAATGTGGCTACTAACAAAATTTAAAATCATGTGGCTAATTACACTTTATTGAACGGCCTTGTTCATCCAGTTCATTGAAGTGTACAAGAGAGCTGAAACATTTAGCTGTGATGTGATCCTCCCATTCATAAGAATCTTATCCTCTCGGCTGGGCATGGTGGCTCATGCCTGTAATCCCAGCACTTTGGGAGCCTGAGGCGGGTGATGAGGTCAGTAGTTGAGACCAGCCTGGCCAACATGGCATAAACCCTGTCTCTACTAAAAATGCAAAAATTAGCTGAGTGTCATGGCACACATCTTTAATCACAGCTACTTGGAAGGCGGAAGCAGGAGAATCACTTGAACCCGGGAGACGGAGGTTGCTGTGAGCCGAGATCACATCACTGCACTCCAGCCTGGAGGAAAGAGCAGGGGAAAAAAAACAAAACAAAAACCACAACTCTTTTCTAGGGAGTGACACAGGATGCGACTACCCAAGCAGAGGAAGAAAGCTGGTTTTTATGTATGCTTCTGCATGGAAAGGCCACATAGCCTATGCTTACAGGCCCTTGGCCAGAACCATGCCCCTCCATGACTTATTTAAGTAGGGTGACTTGGGTAGTCATGGGTACTTAGCAGTAAATGCCTCTGTCATAAGACATGGCGTAAGTTTTGGGTTTCTTGAAACATTCAAAGTTAAACACAAGTACTCTTCTACGTATGTTGGAAAAAGGAGGGAAAAAAAATCAGGATGTGGTCACTTCTGTCAGATGAGTACTGGAGTCAGTCAAGAGGGTAAAATCTTAACATAGCATATGCATAAGTATATTGTTTTTATTTTCTTCCTTTTTTAGTCAAAGGAAAACTATACAAACATATATGGAAAATGACAAGCAGAGGCTCCTCTTTCCATATTATGTTGACAGGAAGTTGTACATAAACTGTAGCTAATGTGGACGAATCTGACTAGTTGTCTATTGGTCTTCTTTCCCGCCTCTTATGGTTAACATATATAGAAAGAACTAGTTGAATTCTAGTTACCTACATCTCCCCCTGCCCCCCAAGATGGAGTCTTGCTGTCACCCAGGCTGGAGTGCAGTGGCACGATCTCGGCTCATTGCAACCTACGCCTTCTGGGTTCAAGCGATTTTCCTGCCTCAGCCTCCCGAATAGCTGGTATTACAGACATGTGCCACCATGCCTGGCTAATTTTTGTATTTTTAGTAGAGACGGGGTTTCACCAGGTTGGCCAGGCTGGTCTTGAACTCCTGACCTCGTGATCTGCCCAACTTGGCCTCCCAAAGTGCCAGGATTACAGGTGTGAACCACCGTACCCAGCTTTTTTTTTTCCCTCCCTTTAGAGACAGGGTCTTCTTGCTATTGCCCAGGCTGGAGTGCAGTGGCACAAATATAGCTCACCGTAACCTCAAATTCCTGGGCTCAAGTGATCCTCCAACCTCAGACTTCTAAGTAGCTAGGACTATAGGTGTGTGCCACGAGGCCCAGCTAATTTTTAAAACAAACATTTTTGTAGAGATAGGGGTCTCACTATGTTGCTTATATATCTCTACTGTTCAAATGCATACACCACATATTTGGCTGTACTCTTTCTGCTATCTTCTTGGCCTTTATAAATATGTACCATATGTTACAATGCTAGTTACTTTTGCATTTCTAAGTTGTTTACACAAACGCAGAAATACAGAATCTGGCGGCCAGTAATTCAACCTAGCTCTATCTTCCTGCTGCTATCTCTCCATCCCCATGCATATACAACCCTTCCCCATCCCTAACACAGTGACATGAAACAACAAATGTTTTAAGTGTACATCATACATTTATTACCAACAACCCTCTCAACTCCAAAATTGGGCACAGGGATTAAAAATAAAAATTCATTGCACTACTTAGTAAAGCATTACTAGTAACTTTCATAAAAAATGTACAAACTTTGTTAAAAATTTATCAAGCCTTCAAATGATTTGGTTACAGATATTTATAATACATACATTTAAAACTATATGTTAACTGATACAATGGAATATGATTTGAGAAAATGACTCAGCAAATGATTCCGAAAAACACCCCTGTGAGCTTTCACAATCGGAAACAAACGGCAAAATGAGGTAACCAAATGTACCAACAGGGGGACAAACAGCTTTCTAATGAAAAGGCCCAAAGATATCTGCGAAAAATATTCTCACAAGTGAGTCGGTAGATCTCATTCAAAATTATTCTAAGAGGCCCAAATTTAAGAATCTTAACAAATCACATTTCAGATAGTATATAAAATCTAAATATGCTTTCACATTTTCCAGATTTTGCTCAAAAAGTTAAGGACAGAAAATCCTAATATGAGATCTTGATACCTGGAGGCCTTACTTTTTTGAGGGGTGGGGGTAAAAAAAAAAAAAAAAACCAAAGATGACAATTCATGCCAAGAAACAAGCAAGAACCCACAAAAAACCCACAGCTGAGTTAAGATGGTAAAGCCAATATTATTTTAGGAGGAAAGAGGACGAAGGCCATGAACCAACATCTGCCTGCTATCTGGTGCATCACCCAAGGTGACAATGGCTGGGCACAAATAAACTGTTCTCTTTTGCTAGCCACAAAGCTGCTCACTGTGGCAATCCTGAGCTGGTCAGAATACGTGTGTGTGTGTGTGTGTGTGTGTGTATGTATTCCTGATACACACTAACCACAATAAGCAAGTCTGCACACATCTCTATGAGCCCCATGCAAAAAGACATTCCCACAGAGAGATCAGTCACAAGAGTGCAACAACGAAATTCAAGACTTTACCAAAACAGACCCTGCTGCCTCCGAAATTGCCAACTGCCTCTCAAAAATTTACGGAAAAAGGGACATTATAAGAATTCATAGAGGGAGGGAAGAAAAAGCTGCTACTCCTAGTCATTAGTACAATGTGCCGTGTTAATTAGGTATCTCTATATAAATTAGAAAAAGTGCTTTACTTGCATGCTTCAATAAAATGAATACTGAGTGTAGTAGTGTTATGTTAGATCTGTACAGATATAAATTTTTTGCAGCTATATAAAAGTGTATAAGATGGGCTTTTGCCATTTTAAACATGATTTTTTTTTCTTTAAAAAAGGATTAAACTATACGTGATTTGTATGTAGCTGATTATTATGCCAAGAATTTTGGTCTTTAACACACTTTTTATTCATCAGGAACAGGTGAGGGATATCCTAATGATTTAAAAGTAACATGTGCATTTTTACCACTGTTTAGATGTATTTCTGATGCACTGACAACCTAAGGGCAAACAGAGTGTGCAAAACCCTACGTGTACGACTAGATAGAGGCAACAGTGTCTCAAAAAGGGCAAAATTGTGCTTCTGTGAATTGACTTTACTTAACTCTAGGCTGTGATGAGCTTATAGACACTTCAAGGGAGGGCAAGCAGCATGGCAGTAACAAGTAGTTAACACTGAGTGGAAAACTGACACAGAACCAACTGAAAGTTGAGTGGGGCTGGCAGCAAGTTATCACAGTCCTGACTGGAATAATGCAGCTTGTGCTATTGCAAACAAAGCAATTACATCAACTGCAGGAAGAGGCAGACAATGTTGAAGACACTAAAAGAATGAGAAAGTAATTTAAACACTGCTGGAAAAATGACTTTAAACAATCTGAATTATGCTCAAAGAACCTACTAAAAAAAACCCCACACAGCTATGTGTTAGATCAACTAAATGAAGGTCAATTCCTGTTTAACAGCATTATTTTTTATACAAAAATCAAATCTTCATTTATACTGCAAGTATTCTGGACACCTGTTGTATTAAACTTTTCTCATTCAAACAAAAATTAAAAGGAAAAGCGATAAAACATCAAAACAAATCAGGTCTAAGGAACAGGAGCTGTAACAGCACTTGATCCATCCTGAAACAGGGGTTTCGATGAGAAGCACATGTGATGAAGGAAGAACTAGACAACTTTCAGAACTGGAGTCTGGCAAGTGAATTAATATGGACAGAAATATAGCTTTCTTAAAACAATTTAGTTGCCCACAGGAGCTTGAACACAGAATACATATCAGAAGTCAAGCTGAATTAACAGATTTTGTTCTGGTGGAAGTCAACGAGGTGAGACTTCATGGAACTAGTGGTCTTCTTAGAAATATATTAATCAAATATCTTCAGAATAGACTACAAATCTAAACATTAAAAAAAAATCACAGGTACTTTCTGTAAGAAACTGGAAATGTAAAGGAAAAAAAGTATCAACATTCAAATCATTGATTGAAATGCTAATATTGCTAACTGATAATGTATGATATTGCACCTTCTTTTTGGAAACAGCAAGTTGGAGATTTTAAAATTTCCACAACAGAATCAAAAAAATCAGGTTCATGGAGTGAGAATTTTGTTACACTTTTTTTTTTCCTTAAGTGACCTACTTAGGACCACCAATAAAGAGAAGGTGACAGCTGCCTGAAGCAAAGGAAGAAGGCTTTTCTCATTCCATTCATTGGGAGGGAAGGGGATGGAGTATTCAATGCTTGTAATTGATGCACCCTCAGCAATCAGTGTGCAACAGCAAACACAAGGGGAAAAAAACCAGTGTACAGTACTAGTGCTGTTTAAATAACACACCAGATTATACATTGCAGCATAATTAAAACTACACACACATTCTTGGTACATGCTGGTATATAGGATCTCATACACACGTTAGCTACCATGCCCTCTCACAAGTAGTTGTGCACACTCTCACACAGATACACTTATCACCAACAGTCATACGCTGCATTCATTTCCACTCACAGTTTCTGAAGGCTCTATATAAGGTAGATTGCTATATCATCTGTAGCTACCACTTTTTATAAAAGCACATGCTAAAAGATCACGTCCACTGTAATCTTGCAGCAACACTCGGAATGATCACACAAAAACCAGGGAATGTTAGTGCACACACAAAATTAAGCTAAAGAAAAAGTCTTTGGAGTTCCAATCACACGGTTAGTATAACAATCCCATAACTGTGAAGACTAATTGTAAGCTTTTATAGTTGATTAAGTCACACAGTGCAAAGAAAGGTCCATTGACCCTTTTGGTAAAGGGAGGGCTGGAAGCCACACAGATTAAGTTCAATGGATAGTCCGTATATACATGTGATGAGGAACACCCAAACTAAATTTGTGCTTCTTAGGTTGGTCATTCTGAATCCCGATGCACTTCTGAAGCATCAGCTCGGCAAATTGGGCAAGTACGATTTGCCTACAAAACAAAAGGGAAAACTTGTTTAAATTGTGACATATACAATGAAACACATTAAAAGCAATGGAACTACTTTTACTTCCCACAGTTTTTACATTCTTTGTTCCTCTGAAGAGGTACAAAGCAATTTGTGTCTTTTTTTAACCCACAAACCTCCGAATTAGCTCATGAATTTTTTTTTTGAGATGGGAGTTTCGCTCTTGCTGCCCAGGCTGGAGTGCAATGGCATGATCTTGGCTGACTGCAACCATCGCCTCCTGGGTTCAAGCGATTCTCCTGCCTCAGCCTCCCGAGGAGCTGAGATTACAGTGCCCACCACTATGCCGGGCTAATTTTTGTATTTTAGTAGAGACGGGGTTTCACCATGTTGGTCAGGCTGGTCTCAAACTCCTGACCCTCGGGTGATCCACCCACCTCGGCCTCCCAAAGTGCTGGGATTACAGGTGTGAGCCACCACACCTGGCCGCCATGAATGATTTTTAGTAGGTCTGTTAAAATATACAAACAAGATTACATTCACCAGTTTGGACCAAGTTAACAACTGACATTAAAACACCTTGGTTAGTCTTTTTTTTTTTTTCTTTTTTGAGACAGGGTTAAACCCTGTTGTCCACAGGAGCACAGTGGCATGATTACAGCTCATTACAGACTTGAACTCCTGGGCCTAAGTGATCCTCCTGCCTCAGCTTCCTGAGAACCTAGGATTAACAGGTGTGTGCCACCACACCCAGCCAATTTAAAAGACAAGGGTTTCACTAAGTTGCCCAGGCTGGTCTCCAACTCCAGGCCTCAAACGATCCTCCTGCTTTTGCCTCCCAAAATGCTGGGATTAGATGCCTGAGCCACCATTCCTGGCCCCTTGGCTATTCTTAATGGAATGAAGTAACAGAAAACATTTAGCGGTACTGAGGAAAGCCTGACTGTAAAATAGGTGACTGGGTCTATACCATAGCTCTACTTACTCACCTGGTTCCCTGGCTCCTAAATTTGCTTTCTCGAACACTTCAACAAATGGGACCATAATTTGTGGAGTTGCTAATGCCAGAAACATAAGCATCACCTGTTCTCCTACTTCCTACAACCCATTCAGCACATAATCTTATTTCTGCATTATGGTAATGCTCAAATCAGTCCCTCTTTTCATCCAGTTGCCACTATCCATTCTCTGGCCCACCACGTCTTTATTCTATCTCCCTGTCTCTCAGAAATTACCTCTTCTACTCTATCCTCCAACAGTGGCCAGAAATCCTTCTAAAATAGTCTGTTATGTCCTTCCCAAATGCTTTCAGGATTACATCTAAACTCCTTCACGCTTCAGAGTGGCTTCACAACAAGCTGGTCATTGATTTTCTCTCTGAACACCTTTTCTTTTCCCACTCTTCCTCACATTCCAACTATCAGCCACATGGAACTTGTGGTTTTGATTGTTCTCTGTTTGCACATGTCAGGGATTTGCACATATAATGCTTTCCTTTTAAAATACTTTAAGACTCTGTCTTCAGGATTGAGTTTGGGCTAAGTTAGATACTATGGAACTGTGCTCCCTCAGAACTGACTTTTAACTCTATCTTCCTCTCCAAATTGTGAGGTTACCTAGTTTTATCCAAATCAGAACACTTCATTTAAAAAATAACAAATTTGACTATATAAATACATTTTTTTTATAGTCATGGAGCCACTGCAACCCAGCCTATTAAAGTTCTTTTACTGTATCACGTTTTCATTCTGTTACAATTAAGACACGAGGTCAGGAGATCGAGACCATCCTGGCTAACACGGTGAAACCCCGTCTCTACTAAAAATACAAAAAACTAGCCGGGCGAGGTGGCGGGCGCCTGTAGTCCCAGCTACTCCAGAGGCTGAGGCAGGAGAATGGCGTAAACCCGGGAGGCGGAGCTTGCAGTGAGCAGAGATCCGGCCACTGCACTCCAGCCCGGGCTACAGAGCAAGACTCCGTCTCAAAAAAAAAAAAAAAAAAAAAAAAGTAAAAAAGCAGATTTTGTAAACTTTTTTTTTTTAAACATTAAATAGTCAGGTGCAGTGTATAATCCCAATACTTTGGGAGGCTGAGGTGGGAGGACTGCTTGTGCCCAAGAGTTCAAGACCAGTCTGGGCAACATAGTGATACCCCGTCTCGCTTGAGCCTGGGACGTCGAGGCTACATTGAGCCATGACTGTACCACTGCACTCCAGACTGGGCGACGCATCGAGACCCTGTTTCAAAAAATATATATATAAAAAAGAAGCCCCTGCAATAATTTCACCCTGGCATAGCCACTCTTATGGATTTGTGTCCTTTGTGCTTTTGTTCATATATACAAAGGAGAAAATGGTCAGAATTAAATAAAAACACTAGATGTACTTATTCTCCATGCAAACCTCTGACAACAGAGCTATAATTAGGTAGCCTTCTAAATTCTCGAAGCAAACTGTGGCCTAGCAAGTTCGGACTTTGTCCCTGTATGCCATAAGAAAGGACATACTGATTGTCGAGAGGTCATCCATTTGAGTTTTGTATAATCACTCCTATGTTGTTGACTGCAGTTAATTTTTACTGGCCTTTTCTCCTCATTTAAAGAGATCATACTCAAAGCTGTGTTTCCATTTTGTCTTCCTGTCCACTGAGTTACGAACTTACTCTAATTAACCTATGGTCAATAAAATAGAAAAATTCAATGTCATTTCCTTTAAAGATGTTATCACTTTACCTTAAGCCATTTGTCAACACACTTGGCATGGAACTCGTGGTTACAGGGTAAGACTCTAAGTAGCTGCCTTGACTCAAAATCACACATGCATACTACACACCTAAAAAAAGCAAAAAGATCATTTAACCATAAAACCAGATGGTTTTCTATTGTTATGACTATTGAAACCTACAAGGTAATTTATTCTGTTATCAAAATATCACTTAAATTATTAAACAAAATTAACCAATACCCTGAAAAAATTGTGATGTTTTGCAGTAAGAGGGTTTTGCTTTACTAACAGATTATCACAAAAATTTCTAGTTAACATGAAGTCAATCTTAATACCAAAGATTCTATACTATTTTTTTAAAAAAAGGTGTTGGAACAACTGTATGTCCACATACAAAAGGATAAAGGTGGACCCCTACCTCATACCATATAAAAACTGACTCAAACTGATCAAAAGCTTAGGTGTTAAGAGCTAAACTATTAACCTCTCAGAAGAAAACACAGTAAATCTTCATGACCTTGGATTAGACAATGGTTTCTTGGAGATGACATTAAAAGCACAAGAATTAACAACAAAAAAAGAAATGTAGTTGTTCTTCAGTATCTGAGGGGGGACTGATTTCTAGGACCCACAATGGACACCAAAATCTGCAGATGTTCAAATCCTTTAGATACAACGGTATAGTGTTTGTGACCTATGCACACCCTCCCATATACTTTAAAATCATTAACATACTGTAATACCTAATACAATGTAAGTGCTATGTAAATAGTTGTTATACTGTATTGTTTATTTGTACTACATATTGCTCTATTTTCTATTTTTAATTTTTTCCTGAATATTTTCTATCTTTGGTTGGCTGAATACAGAGGGCTGAGTGTAGGCTGAAATAAATCAAAATCAAAATTTAAACATTTTGTGCTGCAAAGGACATCACTGAAAAACTGAACAATCCACAGAATGGCAACACATTTTTTTACACTTTTTATTATTCTATTCCTCAGAGATCCCTGTTCTGAGGGAAGACATTTTTGAAGATAATTTATCTGATGAGATCTATAATATGTATAGAACTTCTACAACTCAGTAATACAAAGACAAACCAACTTATGGAAAATGAAGCAAGGATCCAAATAGACATTTCTGAAAAAAAGGTATACAAATGGCTAGTAGCACATGAAACATTCAAGATCATCAGCTATCAGGGAAATGCAAATCAAATCTGCAGGAAATACCACTTCACAACCACTAGGCTGGCTATAATAATAATAAAAAAAATAGACAATATAGCGTGATTCAAAGCCATTATTTACCTTTGGCATTATTCAATGCCAAAAGTGGAAACCCAAATGTCCATCCACTGGTAAAAATAGTATGATCTATACAGTAGAATATTATTTGGCCATAAAAAGAAATGACTTACTAGTAAAAGCTACAATATAGAAAAAGTTATGCTAAGTGAAAGATGCTAGACACAAAAAGATCATATATGACCTCATTTATGTATAATCTATATAGACACAGTGTAGACTGAGGATGGGGAGGAGGCACCAAGGTGAGGTAGAAATACGAAGAGTGTTGCTAGTGGGTGAAGTGGGTGAGGGGTTTCGTTTTAGGGTGATGCAACGGGTCTAAATTTGATTGTCATGATAGTTACACAGCTCTGAATATACGAAAAACCACTGAGTTGTACTTTTTAAATTATTATTATTTTTTTGAGACAGTCTCGCTCTGTCGCCCAGGCTGGAATGCAGTGGTGTCATCTCGGCTCACTGCAACCTCCGCCTCCCGGGCTCAAGCAATTCGCCCTGCCTCAGCCTTGCGAGTAGCTGGGATTATAGGCGCCTGCCACCATGCCCAGCTAATTTTTGTATTTTTAGTAGAGACAGGGTTTCGCCATGTTGGCCAGGCTGGTCTCAAGCTCCTGACCAGAGGCGATCCACCTGCCTCAGCCTCCCAAAGTGCTGGGATTACAGGTGTGAGCTACCGTGCCCGGCCTCAACTGTACATTTTAAATGGAATTTTACGGTATGTAAATTATATATCAATAAAGCTATAAAAGATCCCATACTAAGCAGAAATTTTTGGTAAAAACCTCAAACTTTATGTGCATGAAGTTTCTATCTTGTGTGAAAACATTCTAGAATGTCAATTAGAAACAGAATTGCTAAGCAACATTAAAATCCAAAACAGCCCTAACAGAACTTTCTAAGATGACAGAAATGTTCTAGATCCACACCACCCAACATAGCAGCCATTAGCTAGAATGACTAAGACATTTAATTTTTCATTTAATTAGCTCTATATTGACTTATTGGACAAGTGTTGGCTTAGACTATGAAATAGAGATAACTTATCTTTATCAAAGTTATCTCTGACTCTTAAGCATTTTCTTTTAACTTTTTGTTTCCTCTCCCAACTTTTACCTTAATGACTCTTATGTTTTTATTTCATAAAGGTAGAAAAGGAAATTTAGCAGAGTGATGTCAAAAAAATGTACTTACAAAGTCTGTTCTGACTGGTGGTTGTTAGGATTGAACCGATAAGAAGGAAGTTGTTCAATATCTGCTTTAGTCAGTCCACGAGGCTTTGCCTCTCCCAGTCGCTCTGCCAGGTTTAACAGGGCCTGTAGCAGTAAAAGATGACATATTTTCATCTGTCTTTATGTTTTGCATTCCAATTTTTTTTTTTTTTTTTAAAGAGATGGAGTCCTGCTATGTTGCTCAGGCTGGAGTATATATAGTGGCTGTTCACAGGCATGATCATTGTGCACTGTGGCCTCGAACTCCTGTGAACTCAAACAATAATACTCTTGCCGCAGCCTTCTGAGTATCTGGAACTACAATTGCGTACCACCGTAGCCCTATTAAAATAATTTTTAAAATGTTTCTTATGAAAAAATCTAAACACATACAAAAGTAGAAAAGCAACGTTAATGAACCTTGATCTATCCATTACGCAGGTCAGTAGTCCATGGCTAATCTTTTATCTATTACCATATATCCTAAAGCTCACAGTATTTTAAAACAAAACTGAAAGATGGTATCATTTCATTAGTATCAAGTGCATCTGTAAAACAAAGTAACTTTGACCCTGTGAGCTAGATAATTCTTTGTTATGGGAGCTGGCCTGTGTACTATAGGATGTTTTGCAGCATCCCTGGCCTCCCTCTGCTCTCTTAGTGCCAGTTAACAACCCCCCAGCTGTAACAATCAAAAATGTCTCCACACATTCCCAAATATCTTTGGGAGACAAACTGTCCCCAGGTTGAGAATCGCTGCTCTAAAAAGATAGACTTTTTAGAATATAACCACAATGACATCATCACACCTAACATATTAACACTAATTCTTTAACATCAAATGGACCAATTAACGTTCAAATGTCTTTGTTTCAATTCAAAGCTTTAAAAAGTAGTTTGTTCAAATAAGGATCCAAACAAATCCATAACTTACCATGGCTTAATACGTCTCAAGTCTCTTTTTCACTCTTAAATTTGAAGAAACCAGGTTAATGAGCTGTAGAAATTCCCAGTTTGAAATGTGCTAAATGAACCTCCCATCCCTGACCCACTGGGTTTAACAAATTCCTTGTCCCCTTGTCCTATAAATAGGTAGATGTGAAAACTTTTACCATAAGGCCCATCATGTCTAGTGGTTATGTTAGCAGCCAATGATGGAATACTGTCTAGATCCATTAATTCATTAAGAATGGGTAAAATGGTAATATTCTAATTTTATCATTCTTCATTTATAATGCCTAATATTAAACAATACTCAGAATTTAGGCAGAATAGGATGAGACCACCTAATTTCTTTTGTTTTTTTTTAAGTATCCACTATCAACTCATGAACTTTAATATATTTGATGTGTTTCAATATTGTAATTATTATGCCTCTTTTTTTTTTTTTGAGTCAGAGTCTTGCTTTATCCTCAGGCTGGAGTGCAATGGCATGATCTCGGTTCACTGCAACCTCCGCCTCCTAGGTTCAGGCGATTCTCTTGCCTCCTCCTCCCGAGTAGCCGCCACCCAGCTAATTTTTTGTATTTTTTATTTTTTAGTAGAGAAAGGGTTTTGCCATGTTGGCCAGGCTGAGCTTAAACTCCTGACCTCAAGTGATCCACCTGCCTTGGCCTCCCAAAGTGCTGGAACTACAGGAGTGAGCTACTATGCCCAGTCAATTATTATGCTTACTGATTTTACATCAGTACCTCCTTTCCTTAATGACTCTAATAACTCATTTGGTTTATCCCACAATTAGTCTGCCTTTTGTGGACTACTTTTCTCCATTTTTCAGGTTGCCCCAGTGTTAACAGAATGGGTAACAAATAATGATAGATGAGAGAAACAGAATTAACTTCCCCAAATGTCAATAATTAATGTGGTAATAACTGTGTGTGTTTTATTATGATACCAGAACTCTGCTTCTGTGTCAACATTATTTAGATAATTGCATCATCTAAATAATTTGTTCCCCTTTCACTAGCTCCCTAGCCCTTCTAAATGCTGGACTAGAAAGTAAATTGCCAGGCTGCACATGGTGGCTCAAGCCTGTAATCCCAGCACTTTGGGAGGCTGAGGCAGGCAGATCACTTGAGGTCAGGAGTTTGAGACCCACCTGGTCAACACAGTGAAACCCCATCTCTACTAAAATTACAAAAAAATTAGCTGGGCATGGTGGCGTGCACCTGTAAGCTCAGCTACATGGGAAGCTGAGGGAGGAGAATCACTTGAACCCAGGAGGCAGAGGTTGCAGTGAGCCGAGACTGCGCCATTGCACTCCAAGCCTGGGTGACAAAGCGAGACTCCATCTTAAAAAAAAAAAAAAAAAAAGTAAATTGCCAAATCGATGGTCATTACAATATATAAAATTTAGATAAAACTTATTGTATCGGCCGGGCGCAGTGGCTCAAGCCTGTAATCCCAGCGCTTTGGGAGGCTGAGATGGGCGGATCACGAGGTCAGAAGATCGAGACCATCCTAGCTAACACGGTGAAACCCCGTCTCTACTAAAAATACAAAAAACTAGCCGGGCGAGGTGGCGGGCGCCTGTAGTCCCAGCTACTCGGGAGGCTGAGGCAGGAGAATGGCGTGAACCCGGGAGGCCGAGCTTGCAGTGAGCTGAGATCCGGCCACTGCACTCCAGCCTGGGTGACAGAGCGAGACTCCGTCTCAAAAAAACAAACAAACAAAAAAAACTTATTGTATCATTGATAATAATCTTTTATATCTCATATATACCATGGTACACAAAGGTCAACAAATACAATTTATGACAATAAAATATGTTAAGTTCTTACAGTATAAAGACTACACAGGCATATTTCATTTTACTGCACTTTGCTTTACTGCATGCCACAGATACTACCTTTTTAAAACAAAAACAAAAAATTAAAGGTGTGTGGCCACCCCATGTTGAGCAAATCTATTAATTCAACTTGTTGAGCAAATCTATTAATTCAACTTTTCCAACAGTCATGTCATTTCATATCTTGGTGCCACATTTTGGTAATTCTCACAGCATTTCAAACTTTTTCATTATTTTATATCTGCTATAATGTTCTCTGATCTTTGACGTTACTATTGTACTTGCTTTGTGGTACCACAAACTGCACTTGTATAAGACAGAAAGAACACTTAATTGATAAATGTTGGGTATTCTGACTACTCCACTGACCAACTGGCTATTCACCCATCTCTCCCTCTCCTGGGGTATTCCTAGTCTTTGAGACACAACAATATTGAAGTTATGCCAATTAATAACCCCACAATGGCCTCTAATTGTTCAAGTGAAAGAGTCACATGTATCCCACTTTAAAAACTAGGAATGATTGGCTGGGCGTCCTGGCTCACTCCTGTAATCCCAGCACTTTGGGGAGGCCGAGCGGCCAGGTCACGAGGTCAGGAGATCGAGACCATCCTGGCTAATACGGTGAAACTCTGTCTCTACTGAAAATACAAAAAATTAGCCGGGCGAGGTGGCGGGCACCTGTAGTCCCAGCTACTCGGGAGGCTGAGGCAGGAGAATGGCGTGAACCCAGGAGGCGGAGCTTGCAGTGAGCCGAGATTGTGCCACTGCACTCCAGCCTGGGCGACAGAGCAAGACTCTGTCTCAAAAAGCAAAACAAAAACTAGAAATGATTAAGCTTGGTAAGAAAGGCATGTCAAAGCCAAGACAGGCCAAAATGTAGGCCTCTTGTGCCAAACCAGTAACCAAGTTCTAAACGCAAAGGCAAAGTTCGAACAGAAAAAGTGCCATTCTCACTGGGCACAGTGGCTCATGCCTGTAATCCCAACACTCGGACTAGCCTTGGGCAAAATGGCAAAACCTTTCTCTGCAAAAGAGAAAAAAAAAGCACAAAAATTAGCCAAGTGTGGTGGCATGCGTCTACTGTCCCAGCTACTTAGCAGGCTGAGGTGGGAGAATCGCTTGAGCCTGGGAGGTCAAGGCTGTAGTGAGCTGAGATGGTGGCACTGCACTCCAGCCCGGGTGACAGAGTGAGACCCTGTCTCCAAAAAAAAAAAAAGAAAAAGAAAAAACAGAAAAGCCACTCCAGTGAATGCACGAATAAGAAAGCAAAGCAGCTATACTGCTGACATGGAAAGTCTGAGTGATAGGGATAGAAAATCCAACCAGCCACAACATTCTCTTTAGCCAAAGCCTAATCCAGAACAAGGCCCTGTCTTTAATTCTATCAAGGTTGAGAGAGAGGTGAGGAAGCTGCAGACGAAAAGTTGGAAGCTAGCAGAGGCTGGTTCATCAAGTTTAAGGAAAGAAGCCATCTTTATAACAACAAAGTGCAAGGTGAAGCAGGAAATGCTGATATAGAAGCTGTAGTAAGTTATCCAGAAGCTCTATCTAAGATCACTGATGAAAGTGAATACACTAAACAATAGATTTTCAATGTAGATAGAACAGCCCCATATTGGAAGGGAATGCCATCTAAGATTTTCATAGCTAGAAAGGCAATGCCTGGCTTCAAAAAACAGGCTGACTCTTTTGTTGGGGCTAATACAGCTGGTGGACTGCAGGTTGAAGCCAATGCTCATTTGCCATTCTCTGGGCCCTTAAGAAATTATGCTAAATCTACTCTGCCCAGTAATGAAGCCTGGATGACAGAACGTCTGTTTACAGTATGATTTACGGAATATTTTAAGACCACTTTTGAGACCCGTTCAAGAAAAAAAGATTCCTTTTAAAATACTACCGCTCAAGTGCTCTGATTAAGATGTACAAAGAGATGCATGCTGTTCTCCTGCCAACAAAACATTCATTCTGCAGCCCATGGAAAAAGGGTTCTTTTCTCTACATTCTTGCCAATACTTACTTTTTGATAACAGCCATCCTAACAGGTGTGAAGTGGTATTTTATTGTGGTTTTGATTTACATTTCCCTGATTGCAATGTTGAGCACCTTTTCATATCCCTGGTTGGACATTTTGTGTCTTCTTTGAAAAATGTCTATTCAGGTCCTCCACCCATTTTTTTTAAATTGGGTTATTCATTTTTTTTGCTACTGAGTTGTATAAGTTCCTTGTATATTTTAAATATTAACCCCTTTATCGGATGTTTACTTTTCATATTTTCTCCTAATCTGTAGACTGCCTTTCATTTTCTTTCTTTCTTTTGCGGTACAGAAGCCTTTTAGTTCAATGTAGTCCTAGTTAGTTATTTTAGCTTTTGTTGCCTGTGCTTGTGGTGTGATGGCCAAAAAACCAATGCCATGGCCAATATCAAGGAGCTTTTCCCCTGTTTTCTGTAAGCACTTTTATCATTTCAGATATTAAGTTTAGGTCTTTAATCCATTTTGAGTTAACTTTCATGTATGGTGTAAAGGTCCAGTTTCATTCTTTTGCAGGTGGATATCCAGTTTTCCCAACACCATTTCTTTTTGTTTTGTTTTTTTTTTCTCTTTTTCAGACAGAGTCTTGCTCTGTCACTCAGCCTGGCGTGCAATGGTGTGATCTTGGCTCACTGTAGCCTCCGCTTCCCAAGTTCAAGTGATTCTCCTGTCTCAACCTCTCGAGTAGCTGGGATTACAGGCGCCCACCACCACGTCTGGCTAATTTTTGTATTTTTATAGAAACGGGGTTTCACCATGTTGGCCAGGCTCGCCTCGAACTCCTGACCTCAGGTGATTTGCCCGCCTTGGACACCCAAAATGCTGGGATTACAGGGTGAGCCACTGCGCTCAGCCTCCCAACACCATTTCTTTTTTTTTTTTTTTTTTTGAGACGGAGTCTTGCTCTGCTGCCCAGGCTGGAGTGCAGTGGCCGGATCTCAGCTCACTGCAAGCTCTGCCTCCCGGGTTCACGCCATTCTCCTGCCTCAGCCTCCCGTGTAGCTGGGACTACAGGCGCACGTCACCTCGCCCGGTTAGTTTTTTGTATTTTTTAGTAGAGACGGGGTTTCACCGTGTCAGCCAGGATGGTCTCGATCTCCTGACCTCGTGATCCGCCCGTCTCGGCCTCCCAAAGTGCTGGGATTACAGGCTTGAGCCACCACGCCCGGCCCCAACACCATTTCTTAAAGAGGCTATCCTTTCCCCATTGTGTCTTCTTGGTGGCCTTGTCAAAAATTGGCCGACTGTTGTACTCCTTTCTATTCACAGTTCCTAAAGTTCAGAACATGCATGGTTTTATAATTTATCGCCTGACCTATTACAACACCTAAATAGGTTTCCTTGTCACCATTTTTTAACTTCACAGTACTGGCAGAGTTTGGACTCTTAACGAGTACTGATGACATAAAGCACCAAAAACACTTAGTGGCTCCTTCCTCCCCCATAATATTCAAAATTATGTCCACTCTGTAGCAAGCACTGAAGGACAACCAATTAAGCTTTCCAATCAAATGCCGATTTTTTCCCTTTTACTTTAACCACAGACCATCTGCTGATTCTCAAGAATGTCCAGCACTTCTCTGCCTCAATCTTAAAGATGAAAAAGCTTCTACATTATTTAAGATCTAGCTCAAACGTTTTGGCTTCCACAAAATCTTTTCAGCATATCTCATCAAAATTCAGTTTTCTCATTTGCATTCTCATCGGAATTGTACGTAATTCTAATAGAGCACCAATCTACCTGTTATCATAGCTATGTGGTAGTACATATTCAAATATCCTTAAAGATGTTAAATCATTTTTATGACATGTTTGTATCTTGAAATGCACAAAGAGTTTACCTAATAAATGTTTAGATCAAGCTTGTCGAACACATGGCCTGCATGCAGCCCAGGATGGCTTTGAATGTGGCCCAACACAAATTGATAAACTTTCACAAAATATTATGAGATTTATTTTTTGCAATGTTTTAAAAGGTTACTGGCTACTATTAGTGTATCTTACGTGTGGCCCAGGAAGTGAAAAGATTGGACGCCTGTGGTTTAAAGAGTTAAGTAGAATAATACTTTCATGCACACAATACTCCCCAAATTAATTCACAATTCGTCTACTAACCTCGTAATTTTCTACTTCTCCATCTTCTACATCTAATTCAAAGCTGAAAGTTGGGCCCACTGCAGGTGGCACTGGAAGCATTGATCTGCAGTGAAAACAATCACACTAGCATTGAATATGTTAGTACATTAATTCAATGAACAGGACAGGGAGGACAAAGGCCAGTGCTATAAGGATGAAGAATGGTGTTAATCTGAAAAATTTAACAAAACATATGCAAGAACTGTAAAATAAAAACTGCAAACATATTGCTACGATAACTTAAAGGTGAATAAACAGACATACACCACATAAGACGACGACTCAGTATCATTAAGATGTCACTTTCTCCTTAAAATAATCTATAAATTCCATGCAATACCTACCAAGATTGCAGCAAGCACTTAAGTAAAAACTCACATGCTGATTTAAAAATTTATAAGGAACTGCAAAAGACCTTAAACTAAAACATTTTAAGAACAAAATCGGGAGACAAACTAGATCTGACATTAAGACAGAAAGAGAGAGAAAATGGGGAGAGAGAGGAAGGAAGGAAGGAAAAACTATGACAACAGTGTGGTAACATAGGCACGTGGCCTTCTGGTATAAAAACCGTATTTCCTAGCTTTCCTTAGAAAGTAATTATAGACATGTGACTAAGTTATGGCCAATGTGATACAGAGGCAGGGGTTATACGTGCAACTTCTGGGACATATCCTTGAGAGGAGCAGGTAGGCAGAGGAATCTATTTTTATTTTTGCTGGGTGGAATGTCATATGACTAGAGCCTGAGAGGCCACCTTAGATCTTGTACAGGAAGCCATTAACATTGTTCATAGTCACAGGGCTAACAAATCATCGTTGAGCTGCCTACTTCTAGACTTTATTACATGAGAGAGAAATAAAGAATTACTCGCAGGGCGCGGTGGCTCACACCTGTAATCCCAGCACTTTGGGAGGGCAAGACAGGCAGATTACCTGAGATCAGGAGTTCGTGACCAGCCTGGCCAACATGGTGAAACCCCATCTCTACTAAAAGTACATAAATTAGCTGGGCATGGTGGTGCCCGCCTGTAATCCCAGCTACTTGGGAGGCTGAGACAGGAAAATCACTGGAACCTGGGGGCCAGAGGTTGCAATGAGCCAAAACTGCACCACTGCACTCCAGCCTGGGCAACAGAGTAAGACTCTGTCTAAAGAAACAAACAAAAAAAACCCTACCATGTGTACCACCCATGGGAATTTCTTTTGTCTTTTTTTTGAGACGGAGTCTCGCTCTGTCGCCCAGGCTGGAGTGCAGTGGCTGGATCTCAGCTCACTGCAAGCTCCGCCTCCCGGGTTTACGCCATTCTCCTGCCTCAGCCTCCCCAGTAGCTGGGATTACAGTCGCCCGCCACCTCGCCGGGCTAGTTTTTTGTATTTTTTAGTAGAGACAGGGTTTCACCGGGTTAGCCAGGATGGTCTCGATCTCCTGACCTCGTGATCCGCCCGTCTCGGCCTCCCAAAGTGCTGGGATTACAAGCTTGAGCCACCGCGCCCGGCCCACCCATGGGAATTTCTGTTACAGACCAACTTAACCCAAACAGAGTAGTTCTAAGACATAGAAATAATTTTTCTCCTTTCCCCCTAAGAAAAACAGCACTAAAAGCTGAATAATCAAGGCTGGTGGTAAGTGTTATCAGTTGTAAAAGAAGCAAAAATCTTAACCTTTTCTGCTTCTTGATTTGTTAAACCTATTTTCTGGCTCACAGATTTCTTCCTTCCCCACTTCTCCTATGTTACCGTTCTTCTCTTTCTTTCAGCCTTAACTGGCTCCTCCCACTCCACCTTTTAACGTTAAGTAAAAACAAATAACTACCACACTGAAAGCTATAGACCACAGAGAAGACATTCATAAAGGAAACAGAATCTTAAGAGTTTCAAAATTCAGAAATCATTAAGAAAGAACTTACAACACATATGGCAGTAAGCTGGGATGATAAGGGGGAGGTGGTATTGGCTGCTGGGATCGGTATCTACTACGTCCTGTGAGCCTCCGAGGCATAAATGGAGGATAAGGCTGCAGGGGGAAAAATGTTAAAAAGATTCAGGATCACTCTACATTTACAAATAATCTGTCAAAATAATTAAAAAAAAAAAAAAAAAAAGACTTAAACAGTAAAGTTTTTTATTGTTCAAGGTTTTTAATATTCCTTAAATACTAACTTATTAAAGGATGCAGCAACCATTTTAAACCATACGCTCAGGTGTATTTCTAAATATAACTTTCCAACTGAATGCTGTCAAGAATACATATAATTCTAAATATGGTGAATTATACTAAAACATAACTCAGAACCAATCAGTTGCCAAAGCAAGTAATTAACATAGTACTGTATGAAAACTTACTACTCCAAAGGACACCTCCTGATGCAAAGGATCATGTGTTAAGAACTGCAAAGGAGCTGATGGAGGTAATGTTGGGGGGTGGGCTGATGGAGGGTAAGTAAAACCTCCTACTGGAAGATGTTCTCCTAAGAGTTCCACTTCATTTTCTATCCTTTGCAGAGGCTGAGGAGAGAGAAAAAAAAAAACAACTTCCTGTATTTAGATTATGCTTTATAATAACCACAAATTTAAAATCTCAATGTCTCTAAGGCCATGCATCTCTTGATGTTCACATTAATCTAAAATTCAAAGTAAACATACAGACTACAGTAAAATATTCCTAATTTTAATTTCAACAAGGTTTAAAACATGTTATTAAACATTTCCATTATCCTCTATTAATTTTACTATGTGAACCTTCTCTTAAAATGAGAAGGCAAAAAGTCATCAAGTAAGCCAATTATTTGGAAAATTAAAATTATTTTTTCAGTCATAGCACCTTGACCTAAAGGATTTTCAGACACTTAACCTTTCACAGATGAAACAAAATAGAATGCGCATTTATAAATCAGAAACAGGGCTAAATGAGATATTGTACAGAGGCATTATGCTGTGCAGAAAGATTATGGGCTTCTGGACATTAGAATCTTGGTACTGTCACCAATCAGCCATGTAACTTTTAGATAAATTACTTAATCTGAACCTCAGTACTGTCAACTATAAAACGGGCATGTTCACAGACTACTTCAAGTGTGTGGCGAACACTGAAGCAATGTAGTGCTATGCAAAGCACACAGAAGATATGTATTTCTTTTTCTTTTGAAATAACAGCTCGGCTGGGGGCGGTGGCTCATGCCTGTAATCCCAGCACTTTGGGAGGCCGAGGCCAGTGGATCACCTGAAGTCAGGAGTTTGAGACCAGCCTGGTCAACACTGTAAAACCCTGTCTCTACTAAAACTACAAAAATTAGCTGGCTGTGGTGGTGGACGCCTGTAATCCCAGCTACTGGGGAGGCTGAGGCAAGAGAATCGCTTGAACCCGGCAGAAAGAGGTTGCAGTGAGCTGAGATCACACCATTGCACTTCAGCCTGGGCAATGAGAGGGAGACTCCGTCTCAAACAAAAACAAAAAAGCCCCAACAAGAAAACAAAAAACAGTTCATTGAGATATAACTGACATATGATAAAAGGAATTCAACTGAATGGATTTTTGGTATATTCACAGTTATGTAACCATCACCACTATCTAATTCCAGAACATTTTCATCACCCCAAAAAGAAACTGTATACCCATTATCATTCAATCCCCATTTCCCCAAGTCATCAGCTTTCCTTTATTTATTTTTGAGACAGAGTCTTGCTCTTCTTGCCCAGGCTGGAGTGCAGTGGCGCCATCTTGGCTCACTGCAACCTCTGCCTCCTGGGTTCAAGTAATTCTCCTGCCTCAGCCTCCTAAGTAGCTGGGACTAGGGGCGCTCGCCACTACACCTGGCTAATTTTTTGTATTTTTAGTGGAGACAGGGTTTCACCGTGTTAGCCAGGATGGTCTCAATCTCCTGACATCGTAATCCACCGCGCATGGCCCAGCTTTCCATTTTTATGTATTTGCTTATTCTACACATTTCATGTAAATGGACCCAGTTCATTTAAATAAGCAAGAAGCTGTGTCTACCTTCTCTGCTTAGCATAATGCTTTCAAGGCTCACCTGTTTTGTGGATTTTATCAATGCTTCACTCCTTTTTATAGTATTACATTGCATGGATATACCACTCTTTCCTCATCTGTTTATCAGTTGATGGACATTTGGGTTGTCCACTCTTTTGACTATTAGGAATACCGCTATTACCACATTGTGTACACATTTTCGTGCTGATGTTTTCAATTGAATTCTCTTAGGCACATTTTTTTTTTTTTGAGACGGAGTCTCGCGCTGTCGCCCAGGCTGGAGTGCAGTGGCCGGATCTCAGCTCACTGCAAGCTCCGCCTCCCAGGTTCACGCCATTCTCCTGCCTCAGCCTCCCGAGCAGCTGGGACTACAGGCGCCCGCCACCTCGCCCGGCTAGTTTTTTTTTGTATTTTTTAGTAGAGACGGGGTTTCACCGTGTTAGCTAGGATGGTCTCGATCTCCTGACCTCATGATCTGCCCGCCTCGGCCTCCCAAAGTGCTGGGATTACAGGCTTGAGCCACTGCGCCCGGCCAGGCACATTTATTTTTAAACACTAGTCTGACTTCTTCCCTTAGTTACAGAATAGCAACATGTTATTCAAATGTAAGTAAATACTAAGCTTTAATCTGGAAGTCTATGCAGGCTTGAGAGAAATCACAATTGCTTACACTATGACAACACTAGTGAAAACTAAGTCTTGATATGGCTATGTGACTGGACCTTTAAAACAACTGCAAATTTAGATACAAGTGATAGCTAAATTTTGCTTTAGCGTTGAATTCCCAGATACAGGAAGCTGAGAAGGAGACCATCCTGGCACAAATCCTATCCTAATTCCAAGAAAAGATTATCTTGCGGAAGCAATTCTACCTTTTCTGATGAGCCAAACTTGTGTCATAATTGCTTCTAGAGTTTTCAGGACAGCAGCCTCTTTGGTACCCAGCATAGTATAGAAATCCTTAGTAAACAAACTCTGCTATAATAAACTGTCAAGTTCTTTCCACAGAACTGACACTTGAGTCTTCCACTTGAGTCATTTCTATAGGTTATCTCTCCTGTTTCTCCTTAATGTCTGATGGTTCTGATGCTGAACCTGGCCTATCGAAACAACTGGACCTTTTTTCCTGTGCCCTTCTTTGTACTTATGTAGTACTTACATCTATCTCCCAGTGTCCCAAAATGATATGCCTCTCAACTATATCCCAGTCCCAAGACAGAATTAACTATGTTAATAGACTACCTCATCTGCTTTTCATCACAACATAGTGAAAAAACCAGGCCTTCAGAAAAAGTAACTGAAGTTCAGAAAGGTTAATTTCCTTGCCTAAATGAATACAAATATTATTCTAACAAGTATTAACAATTTTTTAATATTTTCATTTTCCAATTTAGAACCACATAAAAAGAAAAAAAAAAAAAAACTAAAAACTTTTCTTCAGATTTACTTCCTGAAGGACTGCAGATGCAATAGAACACAAATTTAGACAAGTGACATTAAAATAACTAGAAAAATTTAAGAAACCAGAAATTTAAGCTAAATGTTTATACTAATTTGTATATGTTTGGATTCCTTTAATTTTTTTAAGAACCAGAAGAATGCCTAAGTTATTATGTTTGTTTGTTTGTTTATTTTGGAGACAGAGTCTCACTCTGTTGCCCAGGCTGGAGTGCAGTGGCATGATCTTGGCTCACTGCAACCCTGCCTCCTGGGTTCAAGCGATTCTCATGCCTCATCCTCCTGAGTAGCTGGAATTATAGGCATGTGCCACAATGCCCGGCTAATTTTTGTATTTTTAGTAGAGACAGGGTTTCACCATGTTGGCCAGGCTGGTCTTGAACTATAGATCCTAAGTGATCTGCCTGCCTCAACCTCCCTGTTGGGATCACAGGCGTGAGTCTCTGCACCTGGCCAAGTTACTATGTTTAAGTGTGCCATTTAAACATAGTAACTTAGGCATTCTTCTGGTTCTTAAATCCACTAAGGTTATATGCCTGGCCTAAACATTTTGAAAAAATTAAAAATTAGTTAAAAACTAAACATTCTGACGTAATAGTAGAGATACCTACCGATCGTGATTGCTGTGTTTGGAAAGGGACAAACTGGCCTGGTGGTGGCAAATGAGGAGGATGATGGGGAGAAAGGTGAGGAGGATGTATAAGAAATGGATCACTAGAAATAAGGGGTGGGAATGCAGCATATGGTACTGGTAAGTGCTGAACTGAACATGCCTGAAGCATCTGTAAGAGAAACCGTTACAGTTTGGTTAAAAATATCAGAATATATAATTAATTTAAAAGGATTGTGAGATTAAAATCTGTCATTGTCACACCTCTCCCAAAATCATGAAAATGTTTTTAATAGCTAATATTAACAATGAAATACTAGTGTATTTTTATCTACTAGTAAAGTAATGGTACTAATAATTATTCTGTATTTTATATAATTTTCACAAATTGGTTGAAATACTTTAGCCTTTTAAACATCTATGAAACAGGGTGCGGGGGGAGAGGGGGAAGTGCTGCATAGAAGAGGAAACTCTAGTTGGTTTAAGATGTAGCAAACACTACTGATATTTCAAGAAACTCCCCTTTTCAATCCTGTAGAAATCTTTTTCTTCCTAGGATTTTCATAAGAGCACAACTCTCAACTAATTGTCCTATAATCTCTCAGTATTTTGGTTAGCAAATTTGGTATAATGTTTCTATTACTGAGAAACCAAGCTTGAGTAAATTAATCTGTTAAGTTAGTATTGGTGTAAGTGTGCGTTTTAATCTCACATTCAGAGCAAGGTATTAAGAGTTATATTTAAATTTTGCTAAGTGATCTCCTTTGAAGACATTATTGACCTTGGATACATCATTTAAATACAGCGCCCCCATTTCTGAAAGGAGGCTGAACTGAGATTAAAGGACAAAGCATATAAGCTTCAGAGGCAAGAAAAAAAAAAGTCAGTGTGAATCTCTACTCTCTTATACTAGCTGTCTCTATGACACTAAGCAAGTCATTTAACTTTTCAGATTCAGCGACTAGAAAATGGGGGATGATGCTACTTTCATCATAGGTTTCATATAGTAAGGAATAAGACAAAGCACTCAAAGTGCCCATTAAAACTCAGTAAGTGCTGAGACTCTTAAGTGTTGAACAATAAGATCTCTGAGACTTAGGCTGACCTTCATTGGCTTTAATTATAAACAGTGCTGACATATGAGAAAACATGGTTTGACCCTCAGGATATTAAAATATGTATAAGTTAATTAATGTAAAAATACATCAGGTTATAAAGTTAATTTTATTAAATGGTTACTATAAGGATACTATAGAGATTTTTATTGCAATAAAATTGACCTTTTTACTTGAAAGTAAAACTACAAAGATAGTCTCTTAAATTTTGTTTGCTTATATAATGCAGTTAGCCCCTCTAAAGAGGGTTTCCACAGTCAGTTAAGTTACAAAATCAAATTCAGGGTGGTGTGCTTAATAGTAGTATCTAATGAGAACAAAGATACAGACTTACTGGAGGAGGCACACTACAGACAGGGAGGTGCTGTCCGCTGAAAACCACAGAGCATCCTGGGACCTGCTGTGTACTACAAGCAGGGATGTGCTGGCCTGTGCAGAGTGGAATCCCATGTGGTGCCACTGTTGTTACTGTGTAAGAAACAGGGACTGTTCCTTGATGGAGCTTTAAAGGAAAAAACAAATGAACAAACTTTAGCTGTTTAGATAAAATGTTAACTATTCAAAATCAACATTTGGTCATTTATTGGCTCCTCTCTCAGCTACACAGATTTTCACAACGTACTCTCCAATAGTTTCGACCAGAATATTCATTGTCTTTGTATGAGAGAGTTGACTATTTCAAGAGTATATACTATTCCCACAAAACTGGGGCTAAACTCCTCCCTCAAATGACTTGAAAAGCCCAGGGAAATAATGGATTACTATATTAACTCTTCTAGCCTGCCGTATAAGGCAGAATAAAAAGAACTGGAATCATGAAAGCTTGTATATTCCATCATTTGGTCACACTCAAAAACGAATTTTAATTACAACTAGTGAAACAATGCAAAGTATATTTAAAAACAAGAAATCTCGTTTCCTGCCTAGCCAATCTTACTCCCATCCTACCTGCCACCCAGAGGCAAACAATGCTGATATCCTTCTTCTCTTTCTCCATGAACATACGAAAGCACAATTACACATAAATTGTCATGTTTGTTTTCATCTTAACAGAAATGAGATCATACTACCCTGCAACTTTGTTTTTCCATTTAATACTACATTGCAGGTATGTATGCAAGGGAGTTAAAGGTAACTTGTTCTTTTTGGTACTAGCCAGATATTTTAAGAAACACTTGCTTAACGGTCCTATCATATGGTGTATCAATACATGTTCAACTTGTTTTCAACTCTTTTGCCAATATAAACAAAACTGAAAAAAATATATTAGTTTGGCCGGGAACAGTGGCTCATGCCTGTAATTCCAGCACTTTGGGAGGCCGAGGTGGGCAGATCACCGGAGGTCAGGAGAATGAGACCAGCCTGGCCAACATGGTGAAACCCCATCTCTACTAAAAATACAAAAAATTAGCCGGGAGTGGTGGCGGGTGCCTATAATTCCAGCTACTTGGGAGGCTGAGGCAGGAGAATCACTTGAACCTGGGAGGTGGAGGTTGCAGTGAGCTGAGATCGCGCCACTGCACTCCAGCCTGGGCAACAGAGTGAGACTCAATTTAAAATATAAATAAATAAATTTATATGAATGTATTAATTTTATCTCAGAAGGATTACTAGGTAAAGGGGTGAACATTTTTTAAACTTTTACAGATACTGCCAAATCATCTGCAAAAGGCTGGATGGAAAAAGCCACACCCCCGACAGTAACATATGAGGGCCCATTTCCCAGGCTCTTTACTCAAAAGTAGATGTATCTGCATTACAAGTATGCTTACCTAAGTGAAAAAATGGTATCACAGCAGGTTTGTGTTAAGTTTGCATTTCTCTGACTAAAAAGGTTGACCATCCTTTAACATTTTATTAAGCATTTAGATTTTCTTTTCTGTCAATAATCTCTATCCTTTGATCACTGCCCCTTAAAGAGGGTTTTGCTCTGTCGCCCAGGCTAGAGTGCAGTGAGTGCAGTGGCACCATCATGGCTCAATGCAACCTCCATCTCCTAGGCTCAAGCAATCCTCCCACCTCAGCCTCCGTGGTAGCTGGGACTACAGGCGCACACCACCACATCTGGGTTGTTTTTTTTTTTTGAGAGGGAGCCTCGCTCTCTCTCGCCCAGGCTGGAGTACAGTGGTATGATCTCAGCTCACTGCAACCTCCGCCTCCCAGGTTCAAGCGATTCTCCTGCCTCAGACTCTCAAGTAGCTGGGATTACAGGTGCCTCAACCACGTGCAGCTAATTTTTGTATTTGTAGTACAGACGGGGTTTCACCATGTTGGCCAGGCTGGTCTTGAACTCCTGACCTCAGGTGATCCCATCTGGGTAATTTTTAAACTTTTTTGAAGAGATTCACTTTGAATGTAGAGTCTCACTTTGTTTTCCTGGCTGGTCTCGAATTCCTCGGCTCAAGCGATCCTTCTGCCTTGGCCTCCCATAAGTGCTGGGATTATAGGTGTGAGCCGCTGAACCTGGCCCCATCCATCTTCTACTAGGTTGTCATAATCATTTGTAATTTTCTTATTTAAGAGGTATATGAATCTATTGCTTGTTGTGTGTAATGAAAATATTTTCCTAGTCTATGTTTTATCTTTTGATGAGATCCTTTATTTAATGGCATATTTTTGTCTTTTGTGATCCTTTTTTTTCTTTTTAATGTAGCCAGAGTGTAGCTTTAGGGTTTCCTTTATTGATGAGGTTATAAACATATATTCCTATATTTCCTAATTCTTTAGTTTTTTATATTCCATTAGACTTATTTTTGTTTATAAAGTAGGGCTCTAATTTTGCTTGCACATGGACAATTGTATTTGCTCCATTTATTAAACCATCTTCTTGCCTCTACAGTGAAATATCATCTTTTTAAAAATTCATTAAGTACTCACATATTCCTGGATTTCATGCCAATTTCATGCTGCTTTAATTACAGTATCTTACTAGAAGAGTTAGCATCTGGTAAGAAATTCTTCTCACCATACATCTTTTCATTTTTTGGCATTTTCAGTTATTCTTACGTATAAACTCAATTTTATTCGCTTCCAAAACGCATTAGTGTTATGATTGTACTAAATGTTATGTTATTTTACAAAGGACTGAATTTTATATTAAGATTTTTTCTTTCTTTTTTTTGAGATGGAGTTTCGCTTTTGTCGCCCAGGCTGGAGTACAATGGCACAATCTTGACTCACTGCAACCACTGCCTCCTGGATTCAAGCAATTCTCCTATCTCAGCCCCCTGAGTAGCTGGGACTACAGGCATGTGCCACTACACCTGTTTTTGGTTTTTGGTTTTTTTTTTCGGTTTTGTTTTGTTTTTTTTTAATTAGAGACAGGGTTTCACCATTTTGGCCAGTTTGGTCTTGAACTCCTGAACTCAGGTGATGCGCCTGCCTCAGCCTCCCAAAGTGTTAGGATTACAGGCGTGAGCCACTGTGCCTGACCTATATTAAGACTTTTTATATCCAGAAACATTATGCCATTACATTGAATATCACGGTTCTGTCTTTCAAGAAGAAATTAAGTTTTCCTTCAGCACCATAAGACAGGACTGAAAAAACAAAATTAGTTTTCTTCTTCAAAGATTATTATTAAATTGATTTCTCAGTTTATTATTAGATTTGTTCCTCAAACTGTGAAGGTTTTGTTATATTTACAAGAGGTTACTTTTCTCGATTTGCATGTCAAAGCGGTTAGTGTTAGTATGAAGATAATTTTTATTTATATTATCTTGAATATATCAACCTTACCAACTTTTAAATTCTAGTATTTTTTAAAAATTTAGAATCTCCTTTCCTAGGTATACAACTACAGGATGAGCATCCCTTATCTGAAATGCATGGGACCAGAAGCTTTTTGGATGTTTTTGAATGTTAGAAAATCTGCATTATACTTACCAATTCAGCATCTCTAATCCCAAAATCTGAAATCCAAAATGCTTAAACATTTCCTTTGAGTGTTGAGCTGGTGCTCAAAAAGTTAAAGATTTTTAGAGCATTTCAGATATTCAAATTAGGGGTATCCAACTTGAATAAGGTTCAACCCAACTATTATCTTTTTGTGTCAGCAAACTAGAACCTTCAAAAATAATGTGTGTATGTACCTATATCCTATATCTGATTTTGATGGAAATGTATGATGAATTTTACAAATAAAACTTGATTTCTGATAAACAGCCTTTATCATAAATACCACCCCCCGACCCCGACCAACTGCACACACATTTTCTTGAGACAGAGTCTTGATATACTGCCAACAGTGGAGTGCAGTGGTGCCATCACAGCTCACTGTAGCCTCAATCTCCTGGGCTCAGGTGATCCTCCCACCACAGCCTCCCGAGTAGCTGGGACTACAGGTGCATGAGACCACACCCGGTTAATTTTTGTATTATTTTTTGTAGAGACAGGGTTTCACTGTGTTGCCCAGGCTGTTCTCCAACTCTTGAGCTCATGTGATCCGCCCACTTCAGCCTCCCAAAGTGCAGGGATTACAGGCGTGAACCACCGCGCTTGGCCAAGTATCATATTTTGCTGATTCCAAGACATCAGATTGTATAGTCATTTTTCCCCATACTGAGAAAAATACTTCTATTTAAACTAACATAACAAACACTTGGTCACTTATGAGGTTTTTTTTTTTTTGAGACAGAGTCTCGCTCTGTTGCCCAGGCTGGAGTGCAGTGGTGCGATCTCAGCTCACTGCAACCTCCACCTCCCGGGTTCACACCATTCTCCTGCCTCAGCCTCCCGAGTAGCTGGGACTACAGGCACCCCACCACCATGTCTAGCTAAATTTTTTTATTTTTTTATTTTTTAGTAGAGATGGAGTTTCACCGTGTTAGCCAGGATGGTCTCGATCTCCTGACCTTGTGAGACGCCCCCCCTCTGCCTCCCAAAGTACTAGGATTATAGGCGTGAGCCACCACGCCCAGTCAGATTGTATAGTCATTTTTTCCCCCTACTAAGAAAAATACTTCTATTTAACTAACAGAACACTTGGTCACTTGTGAATTTTATATATTTATTAGAAGCACTTTAAATGAGATCATACAACACTTGAGCATTCATAAAAAGGAAAATATAAGTGAAATAAAGTAGTTAGTTCTAATAGTTCTTCACTTTCAGAGTCTGACTCTGGTGAATCACTTTTAATTTCAGTGTCATTGTCTGATTTTCCCACAAAAGGTTCAGTGCCATCAAGGGAGTTGGTGATGCAGCACTTCTTAAAACTATCCATAAAAGAAACAAAGGCTACTTGATGCTAGATTCGTAAGTCAGGGATGTAATTATACAGAGCTTGTCTACTTTTGACTCCTGCTTGGAGGTTTATGTTAAACTCACCTCCTGCCTCACCCGCTAAACACTACCACTTAATCCCATATATGAGTTAACTGCAAGCCATCTGATGCATAGCACAAGCAGTGAAGACTGTGTTACAACTGCTGCTTGGATGACACCAAGATTAGTGTGCCATCAATTTTGAGAAGCATCCATCCCAAATTCGGAGATGTTAAAATATGGAAATAGCACATTTTAAAATCAATGAAATAGGGCCGGGCGCAGTGGCTCATGCTTGTAATCCCATTACTTTGGGAGGCCGAGGTGGGTGGATCACCTGAGGTCAGGAGTTTGAGACCAGCCTGGCCAACATAGTGAAACCCTGTCTCTACTAAAAATACAAACAATTAGCTGGGCATGGTGGCGAGCACCTGTAATCCCAGCTACTCGGGAGGCTGAGGCAGGAGAATGGCTTGAATCCAGGAGGTGGAGGTTTCAGTAAGCCAAGATCGCACCACTGCACTCCAGCCTAGGCAACAAGAGCAAAACTCCGTCTCGGGGGTGGGGGAAGTAGTTTCATATTTCTTTTTAAAAACTTCATTGTAAAATACAAGCAAAGTACCAAAGTACATAAACCATGACCATCAAGACTACAAAAAAAAAAAAAAAAAAATCATCAGATGAACACTCATGTAACCATCACCTAGGTCAATGGTCAATAAACAGAACAGATGTGGTGGCTCACACCTGTAATCCCAGCACTTTGGGAGGCCGAGGTGGGCAGAACACCTGAGGCCAGGAGTTTGAGACTAGCCTGGCCAAAATGGTGAAACCCCATCTCTACGAAAAATACAAAAAATTAGCCAGGCATGGTGGCGGATGCCTGTAATCTCAGCTACTTGGGCAGCTGAGGCAGGAGAATCGCCTGAACTGGAGAGGTGGAAGTTGCAGTGAGCCAAGATCTCGCCATTGCACTCCAGCCTGGCCAAGAAGAGCAAAACTCTGTCTCAAAAAATAAATAAATTTTCTTTAAACTCTCTCAACAGTGCTTTGGTATTCCACACAGTGGTTTTAAACTACTTTTGTTAAGACTGATACTGTTCTTTTTTTTTTTTTTGAGATGGAGCCTTGCTCTGTGGCCCAGACTGGAGGGCAGTGGCGCAATCTTGGCTCACTGCAACCTCCACCTCCTGGGTTCAAGCAATTCTCCTGCTTTAGCCTCTTGAACAGCTGGGACTACAGGTGCACACAACATGCCCAGCTAATTTTTGTATTTTTAGTAGAGACGGGGTTTCACCATATTGACCAGGCTGGTCTCAAACTCCTGACCTTGTGATCCACCCGCCTTCAGCCTCCCAAAGTGCTGGCATTACAGGCATGACCCACTGCACCTGGTCAAGACTGATGCTTCTTTAGTATTACTATGATTTTTTCAGTTGTACTTTTTCTTTGAATTTTTATTATGGAGAATTTCAAACATGTTCAAAAACAGAATAAACCCCGTATCCACCACCCAGCCCTCAAACCATTAAGCCATAGCCAATCCACCTGAATATACTGCTCTGTTTCATGTATTTTGTTGAAGCAAATTCCAGGACCCTATCATTTAAAAAAAATTTCAGTATGCATTTCTAAAAAATAAGAACACTTAACCACAATAGCATTATATTTTTAAAAGAAAGTTATTTAAAATTAAGCATGCAATCACGTTCGAAATTCCAATTATGTCATCAAATAAAAATAGATGATTTTATTAGAACCTTTTCCCCTTCCTCTCAAACAGAATCAAAAAAAAGCTTTACATACTGCAAATGATTAGTATATGTGGGTTGTTCAGTGTTAATGTATCTTTTAAAAAATTGTTCATGTTCTGTTTGATTCTGGTACTAACAAAACATACTGATTATTGTATATTCATTTTTGTAACATTTTAATCTATTCAATTCTTAATTCTAACAATTATCTAAGATGCTTTGAGATTTTCTATCAATATAATCAGTTTGACTGCAAACTGACTGATGGGGTTACTGGTTCTTTTCCTATTCTTACACTTTTTTCTTCTTGTCTTTTCTGCTGGCTTAGCCTATAGAACAATACTGAATAGATACAGTAATAGTCATCATCCTGGTTTATTCCAGGTAGCAGGAAAGTGTTCAAAGTTTCACCTTTAAGCATGTTTGAAGTAGGTGAATTCACTGTAGGTCTGTTTCTATTGGTTTTCAATTATAGCCCTTTTTTAAGTCATGTACTGAGTTAATTCTCTTTATTGCTCGCTGTTCTGGAAAAATTATTGGGGGAATTATTTGAGAATCGGAAAGAAGGTTCCTTCTTTCAGGGAGAAATTGCCTCTGTTTTCTAGGCCCCTGAGGTACCCATTACTTTAAATGAATTTTCACTAATTTCAGAGTGATGTGAATTTGGGCTGCAAATTTACTTCTGTTCAGTCTTGTCCTAGTGACCAGATATCCCTTTATTCCAGGTATACAGTGATTTAAGGTGCCTGGCATTTTATGTAGGAAGGGTCTCCTATATAGGAAGTGACTCCTTAAACTTAAATGGTCTTTGATTTTTGTCCCCTTTGCCTCCTGACAGACTCAAAATTAAAATTCAGGTTTGCTCAAATGAACAAATGCCTTAAGGACAGAACTAGCACCCCATTTTCCCTTAGTTTGGGGTCTGGCAATTTCTTCTAATCTATTAGCCCTTTTGATGCTTTCAGGATACTTATAGTATTTTATCTAGCACACTCAGTTGTTCTCAAGCAAAAGGAATGCTATCAATAAGCCTTCCTACCACGTATGGAAAATTAAAGTCCTTTTTACACTTTAAGACCTTCTAATAAGAAATGATGGTTAGTTTTTATATTTCTTGCACCTATTAATATTTTTCCTTTATATTGTTGATATAATAAATTATCTTGAAAGAGTTCCTAATACTGAACCCATGCAAGATGGGTTCACTATTACGTTATTCTTTTAATACATCACAAGGTATATTAAAATAGGTTATTCCAACAGGTTATTCTTTTTTGACTTTTAGTTTTTGTAAAAAATTGCTCTCATACCTTCCTGCTGAAAACAGCCTATTCTTTTCATATACCACTAGCTATGGTTTATTATTTAAAACTTTTTCATCTGTATTCATGAGGGAAACTAGTCAACAGCTTTCTTTTGTTGTAATGTCTATGAAGTTTCATTGTTAAGGTTGTGCTAGTTTCATAAAATATATTTGGAAACTATCTTTTTCTATGATCTAGAAAAGTTTAAATTGGAATTAGCAGTCCTTTAAAGGTTAGATAAGAATTCAGATCTTTTTATTTTTTTGAGACGGAGTCTCGCTCTGTCACCCAGGCTGGAGTGCAGTGGCACGATCTTGGCTCACTGAACCTCCAACTCACAGGTTCAAGCGATTCTCCTGCCTCAGCCTCCCTAGTAGCTGGGATTACAGGTGCCTGCCATCACGTCCGGCTAATTTTTTTGTATTTTTAGTAGAGACAGGGTTTCACCACGTTGGCCATGCTGGTCTCAAACTCCTGGGCCTCAGGTGATCCACCTGCTTCAGACTCCCAAAGTGCTGGGATTACAGGTGTGGGCCACTGCGTCCAGCCCAAGATGTAATTTTAATTTTAAAGACAGATTTTGTTATGCTTTTATAATTTCTGCCATGGCTACTAGTCTGCTCAGGATTTCTAATTCTTGTGTTGTTCTGGTTTTTACATATGTAATGTTTTCATATTCCAATATACACATTCAACACGTAACACTACCACATAAATGAGACCTTGCCTTTTCTGAAATGCAGTCTTTTGTTTCTTTGGCTCCATCACTAACCACCACCCCTCCTTCACTTTAGCCCTTACCTCATAAGCCTAGTATATATTTTTCTCTATATTTTTCTCTGTGTTCACAGAGTCCTATATACAGTCATATACATACTATGTTTTACAAAATGGGACTCTGTAGACACTTTCCTCCATTTTTTTCAACTTTTTTTTTTTTTCCAGTATTTTATATCCACACTTTTATCAGGTTACAGCCACAAATAATGTAAGTTTCCTATGTGATCAATTTTTAAGTGTTTCATGAACATAATAAAAATGCCTGGCATAAGAAGAGTATCTAGATAAGATATTTTCTCAATTTGCCACTATGTGTTTTGGTTTATTATTATCTAGTGCAGATGAAAAATGATATCCTATTCTCATTAGCTTTCTCTGGTAATTTTTTTGGTTTATAAACTCACAAGATTTTCCCCTTATCCTTAAAATCCAGCAATTTTTATAAGGACATGCTTAGACACATGTCTTTTTTTTTTTTTGACCTCAGAAACTCCACAGAAAACACCACCATGCAATTGTGGTCTTCATCCTCAGGCTCTGAAGATAGGCAACCCCTCCCCTCAGCTAGTCCCTCAGTTCTTGCAGGAAGAAAAGGGAAAAATGAATTGTAGCCTTGTACCTGTCATCTCCTTAGAGACCTATGGAAACCTATAAGCAAAGATGTACCCAACTGTCTTGTTTATTGAATTATTCCAGAAGAAACTAGAAGAGGAGGAAACAGGGATATATACTCAACCCACCAGCTGTCTGCTATTTCCTATTAATCTTAAATCAGTAATTTCAAATCAACCATACATGAATTCATTCTAAGCTTTCATAACCTTGATTGTTTTTTTTTTTAATTTTTTGAGACGAAGTCTCGTTCTGTCACTCAGTGCAATGGTGCGATCTCAACTCACTGCAACCTCCACCTCCTGAGTTCAAGTGATTCTTCTGCATCAGCTGGGATCACAAACATGTGCCACCATGTCCAGCTAATTTTCGTATTTTTGGTAGAGACGGGATTTCACTGTGTTAGGCGGGTCTCGAATGCCTAAGCTCAAGTGATGCGCCTGCCTCAGCCTCCCAAAGTGCTGGGATTACAGGCATGAGTCAGCTTGCTGGGCTGATACTAATTCAACTTTCTTCTATGGAAGCTGTGTAGAATTTAAATCTCAATTCTTAAAAGGAACAAGGAACTTAAATAACTTAATTTTAGGTAAAACTAAAAGAAATTTGCAACAAAAAGTCAAAAAAAAAAAATCTCAAACTGCCACAAAATTTCAGCTTCTGTATTTGCAAGACATTCTGTTACTGTACCTGATCATGTATGTCAACCATGACTGCATTCTGCTGGGGTGGATGAGCAGCAGGATGTAACAGACGGGGAGATACATTCGGAGGGTGGAAGGCTCGAGGCTCCTCTATTGCTTGCTGCTGTGCATAAGGGAGATGGTGATAGTTTTCATCTTGACTAATGGAATTATGTCGAGACAGACGATCCCTTCTTCCTCTCTGGCGCCTGACAGGAGGACTGTAATAAATGTCAAAAAGAAAGTCATTATGTTTACTGTTGTGATCCATCAAGATTCTGTATTGTCTTTCTTTGATATCTATCAATAGTATATGCTAAGGTAAGCTTTAGTATTAAATAACTGCTAAAATTCCCCATCAGCTCTAAAAACTTACAAATTTAAACATAAGGTATATGTTTTATAAAATAATGAAAGCAAACAATATTGGTATTCATCTCTGGAAGTATTTAGAAATCACCAGCTACAATTTTTTCTTGAATCCTATGAAATTGCCCTTTTTATAAGTAAAAAATAATCTAATATCAACAATTTCATATAATTTAACCTACCATTTTCTCCCTTTTTAAACACTATAATAAAACGAACTTTAATCTATAGATATCTTGTCGGTGTTCCTCATATACCTAATAGGCACTTTTTTGTCTATTTAGCTAAAACATACATAAGACATAATTCCTACATGGCCAAAATGACACTTTTAAAAAATGAGAAGAGAAAACATGAAATAACCAAAGAACATATAATTTGCTGACAATTGCAAATAGAAACTGGGTAAACACGCAATGAATATGATTGAGAATATGATTGATAGTATCAACATAAATATTCCAAGAATATATGAAACTTTTAATTGTTAGGGGTACACACAAGGTATATACATTTATATAGAATTTTAAATTAGAATTTGTTTGTTGGTCCCGTTGCAGTGGCTCATGCCTGTAATCCTAGCACTTTGGGAAGCCGAGGCAGGTGGATCCCTTGAGCCCAGGAGTTCGAGACCAGACTGCGAAACACAGTGAAACCCTGTTTCTACCCCAAAACACAAAAAAATTAGCCGGGCATGGTGGTGCGCACCTGTAGTCCCAGCTACCTGGGTGGCTGAAGTGGGAGAATCACCTAAAGCCTGGAAAGCTAAGGCTGTAGTGAGCTGAGATCACGCCACTACACTCCAGCCTGGGCGACAGAGTGAGACCATGTCTTAAAAAAAAAAAGACAGAGGGAGGGAGAGAATTTGCTTACTGAAGCAAGCCACATTTACTCTACATGTACGAGTCATCTACATAGTTTAATAAAAATTTTATTATGACTAAACTTTCATTTTGTACTTCTCTAAACACAGTTCACCTCCACTGCTTTTTACAATGGCTGAGCACAAAAACAACTTGAAAAAGTACCCTACCTCATTAAAATTGTACTCTACATTGGGCAAAGGAGGTCAAACATCTCCCCTTCTAGGAAGAGCTCCAAGTGTCATTTCAGCAACTTTCTTTACTGAGATTGGTCACTTTTTCCTTAATCTTCCCACTCTGTTCCCCTAAATCTGTTTCTTCTTACTCCTAATTCTCCAATCTTAAGAGAACAAGGGACACTCCTTTATGAGATTAACTCACAAAGGTGCTCTTGATATTGCCCCTCCAGCTTCTTGCTCCATTAATTGTTTCTTCTAACTTTATTTTAAATATAATGCTGCTTGCATTTTTGCTTCAAACTCTACTTACTGTATTATATCGAATTCAAGATGCCCTCCACCTTAGGACTAAAAACTTTTTTTTTTTTTTTTTGAGACGTTGTTTCACTCTTGTCACCCAGGCTGGAGTGCAATGGCACGATCTCTTCGCTCACTACGACCTCCGCCTCCCAGGTTCAAGCAATTCTCCTGCCTCAAACTCCCAAGTAGCTGGGATTACAGATGTCTGCCACCAAGTCCAGCTAATTTTTTTTTTGTATTTTTAGTAAAGACAGTTTCACCATGTTGGCCAAGCTGGTCTCGAACTCCTGACCTCAGGTGATCCACCTGCCTTGGCCTCCCAACCCAAAACACTGGGATTACACGCATCAGCCACCACACCTGGCCTTGTTAGCCTTTTGTTTTTGTTTCTGTTTTGTTTGAGATGGAGTTTTGCTCTTGTTGCCTAGGCTGGAGTGCAATGCACATCCGGCTAATTTTGTATTTAGGGTACAGACAGGGTTTCACCATGTTGGTCAGGCAGGTCTCAAACTCCTGATCTCAGGTGATCCGCCCACCTTGGCCTCCCAAAGTGCTGGGATTACAGGTGTGAGCCACCACGCCCGGCTTGCCTTTTAACTGTACGTTTGTTTTATTCACCTAAAATAGGTAAAGACTAACAGCAGGTACTCAGGCCTTAACTTTGAAACAACTATACTTCCTCATGCTTATTATATTTAATAGCTATAAAATAATTTACCTGATAGCCATATACTATCTTAAAAAACATTCCCATGTAATTGGTTAATAAGGTACTGGGTAATGTAAAAGTCTTAATGTCTCACCAGAATATGGCTCAGAGACAGGTTTATGTTGTCTCAGCCGGAACACAGAATGGTGGTTTTAAGATCCCTTCTGTATTAGCCCGCTCAGGCTGCCATAATGAAACATTGCAGACTGGGTGGCTTAAACAGATACTTAATTTCTCAAAGTTTTAAAGCCTAGAAGTTTGAAATCAAGGTACCAACATAGTCGGTTTTTGGAGAGGGATCTTTTCCCTGGCTCTTGCAGACAACTACATCTCACTGTCTCCTCACATGATGGAGGATGAGTTTCCTGACATCTCTTTTTGAGACGGAGTCTTGCTCTGTCACCAGGCTGGAGTACAGTGGCACGATCTTGGCTCACTGTAAGCTCTGCTTCCTGGGTTCAAGCGATTCCCCTGCCTCAGCCTCCCCTCCCGAGTAGCTGGGACTACAGGTGTGTGCCACCACACCTGGCTAATTTTTTGTATTTTAGTAGAGACGAGGCTTCACCATGTTGGCCAGGATGGTCTCCTGACCTCGTGATTCGCCCACCTTGACCTCCCAAAGTACTGGGATAACAGGCGTGAGCTGCCACCCCGCCTTCGGCCCCACGCATCCCTTCTTAAAGGACATTAATCCTGCTGGGTAAGGGTCCTAACCTTATGACCTCATTTAACGTTAATTACACTTCCTTAGAGGTCATATCTCCAAATACAACCACACTGAGAGTTACAGCTTCAACACGTTAATTGGGGAGGGGGGGTTACAAACATTTGGTCCATAACACCTTCCTAACTCAAGATCCTGGACATGCAAACAGGTATCTCACAATGCACTATTTCCTTGGGATAAGAAATACATGACCTCCGGCAACAACTAATGAGGAAGAAACTCAGGAAGAAATGCACTCCTCTAGAATGAAAAGACAAGGGCCAAATCCCATTGTCTAAAAGTTGAACTAAACTTCAGTCATCTTTTCATACCACAGGCTCCACAGCTGTTTTTTGTTTTTTTAAATAAAAACAGTGTCTCATTCTGTCACCAAGGCTAGAATGCAATGAACAATCATAGCTAAGGCTCACTGCAGCCTCACACTCCTGAGCTCAAGAAATCCTCCTGTCTCAGTCTCAGCTTGGACTACAGACGTGCGCCAACATCCTCAGCTAAATTTTTTTTTTTTTGGTAGAGACAGTGTCTTGCTACGTTGCCCAGGCTGGTCTTGAACTCCTGGCCTCAAGGGATCCTCCCACCTTGGCTTCCCAAAGTGTTGGGATTATAGGCATGAGCTAATACTGTGCCGAGTCTCCATGGTTATGTAAGAAACATAATTAAGCTCCTAATTGCCTTACAGGATACAGAAGGAAAAGGAATGGAGTAGGAAAGGGGTAGCTCATTTCTAAGATTTCCATGTATCCTTACAGTTATGAACTACAAAATATGTCTTCTAGTAGTCAAGATTTCAGGCTAGTCCACAAAAATCTGTACCATAAAGTAGCTGATTTCACATATAACGGCATGGATGATTTTAGCCTCTTTCCATTTCTTCATCTGTCAATGATAAGCTAAATAAACTCTTCCATCCTACTGGAAATCTAAGCAACTTTATTTTTCATAAGTGAATATACGTGTATGTGTGGTGATGTGTTTATGAAATGCCTACAGAAAAAATGTTTTCTGATGTTAAATATACTCACAAATCTACCAATGGAAGAAAACTTAAGAAACAAATTGTAATCAACTAACCTTCTTCTGTTGCGTGCAGGTGTGTTGCATCGTTCCCCTGAGAAGTGATGTTGGCTTGGTCGAACTGAAGGGGGCTGCCTATTTGATGTCATCTCCCATGGTCGCATTGGTGGTGAGGGAGCTGGTGATGCTGATGTATAATCAAAGACTGAATGAGAGAGGCGCTGTCTCTTGGGACTTGGACTATCTTCACTCTGCCAATGCAACAAAATGGATCAACTGAGTAAGATCTTTTCAGGATTTCACATTACTGCATATGTACAGGTTAAGATGTACTTAACCTGAAATCTAAAAATGTAAAGCAGGGCAAAAATATATGCTATCAATTAAAATTTAAAACCTTTTAAAAATGCTGGGATGGGGTGGAACAGGGGAGGGAGATGCACAGTAAATGGTATCAAGTGAAAAATGAACTTTGTTTTTGAAAACTCATTCTAAGGCAAATGAGGTAACCACATATAGGGTATATAACAGGATAATAAAACTTTTGTGAAGTACTTAACCTTCTCTTTAAATTCTCAAATCACCTGAAAAATTACACTACACTACACTACAATCTCCCATCAATAAGGCATCAATTTTCAGCTGTGAGTTCAGCTTAGTAGGAGATATAATTTGAGTAGGTCCTCGATTTGATTCTAAATCACACTCCTCTCCCTCCTTATACCTGTTTAGGCCACTATATTTATTTTCTTTAAAGAGAGCTACATGGGGCCGGACACGGTGGCTTGCACCTGTAATCCCAGCACTTTGGGAGGCTGAGGCGGGTAATCACTGGAGGTCAGGAGTTTGAGACCAGCCTGGCCAACATGGTGAAACCCCATCTCTACTAAAAATACAAAAATTAGCTGGGTGTGGTTGTGCATGCCTGTAATCCCAGCTACTTGGGAAGTTGAAGCAGGAGAATTGCTTGAACCCAGGAGGCGGAGGTTGTTGTGAGCTGAGATCAGGCCATTGCACTCCAGCCTGGGCGACAAGAGACTATCTCAAAAAAAAAAAAGGGGGGGGGGGAGTTACACGGATAAAGTAAGATTTATATTAGACAGATAAAGTAATAGCAGATTTACATCATCGGTTGTTAACTAGAATATCACAGCAGTTCAGAAGTACTTTAAAGTTTTCAAGGGTCCCAGCATGGGCTTACTAGCTACAAAACTGATACGGATCACTTAATTGCATTAATACTCCAGGGTTCTCCACCTGACTCAATTTCCCAAATGAGTCTACCCAAAACTATCAAAGTTACAAATTAACTGAAAATTTGATAAGGCTGTGTTTTCTAATAGAACGTCTACCTCCAATCTATTACTGCAAGTTCTAATTAGTTGGGTATTACAGTACTTTTGGTTACAAAATAATTAGTACCTGCAGCTACCATAAAAATCATCTTAAAACATTGTAAAAGTATATGGGATTACAAATTAGTGTTAAATTTTAGATAAGCATATAAATCAGAACTGATTATTTAAGCTGAAAGGAATGAAGCTTAAATTGGTAAATGGCTACATTTGATCATTCCAAATTACTTAGCAGAGGTATTCCAAAAACCATGTCATTTCCCTTCTACATTTAGGAGATATTATAATCAATTTTATTATCATTATAATTAAAATACAAAATACAAAAGCATGCTGTTCTAACTTTCCTACCACCATACTAACCTTATTTTCTCCCTAGATTTAATTGTACAGTCGTCCCTCAGTATCCTAGGGAGGTGGTTCCAGAGAACCACTCCCCCATACCAAAATCTTAAGATGCTCAAGTCCCTGATATAAAATGGTGTTGTATTTGCATATAACGTACACACATTCTCCCATATACTTTAAATCTCTATATCACTTAACAATATCAACACAATACAATGTAAATGTTTTATAAATAGCTGTTATACTGTATTTTAAAATTTGTATTATTCTGTATTGTTGTATTGTTACTTTTATTTCACTTTTTCTGAATACTTCCCACCCGTGGTTGGTACAATCTTTGGGTAAGGAACCACCAACTAATCTGGTAAAAGTACACTTATTTTCATCCTTTGATTTTAGTGAGAAAGTCAGTTCTTATGTTCTGATAATCCTAAAACTTAAAAAAATGGTAAATAACCACTGAAATTTAAATATTCCGATTTTTTTTAAAAAAGGTAGAACAATCAAGACCTGACAAACCTGCACATGAACTACATGAGCCCCAGAAACAGGCTGGCTCCACAACTGGTGAAAACAGATTTGATTAACACTGACTTTTTTTTTTTTTTAGACAGAGTCTCGCTCTGTCGCCCAGGTTGGAGTTCAGTGATCTCAGCTCACTGCAAGCTCCGCCTCCTGGGGTTCAAGTGGTTCTCCTGCCTCAGCCTCCCAAGTAGCTGGGACCACAGGCGCATGCCACCATGCCCAGCTAATTTTTTGTATTTTTAGTAGAGACAGGGTTTCAACTTGTTAGCCAGGATGGTCTTGATCTCCTGACCTCATGATCCACCCACCTCGGCTTCCTAAAGTGCTGGGATTACAGGCGTGAGCCACCGTGCCCAGCTTAACACTGACTTTTTAAAAACAGAATGCTAGTAACCAATCATGATCATTAGCTTTTCATACATATCCCACATTGCATATCCTACCCTGAAAAGCCTAATGTAAGCTAAGACACAGAACTTTGAATTCTAAAAATTCACTACCTAAAATGGAGGAGAATGCTACAGATCCTCATGATAAATGTCAAATGACCAGAGAAAGCCCTTAGGTTATAAACCTTTATGTATTTTCAGTGATGTTCAAATTGTGGGCTAAAAATGTTATTTTACAAGACATGCAAAGCTTTTAAAAGTAGAGGTAAGGAAAAGTGACTGTGAAAAGTTACCATCACTTCTCTTTGTGCTGTGATGGTGAAAGACAAAGAATGGGAAGTGAAGGGAGCTATTCATTAGAGTACTACTTTTCTTTTTCTTTTTCCTTTCCTTTTTTTTTTTTTTTCTTTTTGAGAGGGAGTTTCGCTCTTGTTGTCCAGGCTGTAGTGCAGTGGCCTGATCTCGGCTCACCGCAACCTCTGCTTCCCGGGTTCAAGTGATTCTCCTGCCTCAGCCTCCCAAGTAGCTGGGATTACAAGCATGCACCACCATGCCTGGCAAATTTTCTATTTTTAGTAGAGACAGGGTTTCTCCGTGTTGGTCAGGACGGTCTTGACTCTCGACTTCAGGTGATATGACTGCCTTGGCCTCCCAAAGTGTTGGGATTACAAGCGTGAGCCATTGCGCCGGGCCAGTAAGTTTACTTTCTAACTCAAAGTCATAGGAAACCACAATGACTAAAGACAGGAAAACATTAAAAAGTAGTTTGCTATATGCAATATGATTTCATCACTTCCCTTATCAATTTTAGTACTCTAAGGAACTTCAAAGAAATTCTCACAGTTTCCAGAAAAGGGAAGGGGTAGTAACCTACAAATAACTAAGAATTAGATTAACATCAGACTTCCCATAGCAAAAACAGATGCTAAAAGTTCTCTGAGGGAAACGAATATTGAACCTAGAATTTCATACTCCAATCACACTATTAATCTAGCGTGGAAGCATAAAACACAACTTTTGTCAGATATATCAAGACCCAAAGGTGCTCCTCGCATAGCAGAAAATCACTTGATGTGCGCTCACAACATTCCCTCTCTCTCTTATTTGAAGCTATTACACAACATCCAATAAATGACAGAAGTAAGCCAGAGAGTACACTGAAATGAAATTCCAGGAATGGTAGCAAGTTTGGAAATTCATCATTCCACATTAGAACAAGAAGTCAGAGGGCTCTGAGAAAAATGCCCTAAATAGAATCAAAATGTATGACTGAGAACTTGGAAGTTATTAATAAAATTTAAGCAGATGGTTCTTTGTAATAAAAAAATATACAAAAGACAATCAGTCCAGGAAAGTCAATGAGGAATGCAAATTCATCTGACCTTGTCATCTAAAGCATTCTTTGAATGAAATGGGTAGTCAGAAGATTACATTCACTTCTCCATGGGCCAAACATGCTCTTGGTTCTGCAATGAGTAAATACATGGATGTTCCTAACATGATGCGAAGTGTTTACTGGTTTTTGATAGTTAAAATCAATTGAGGATAAGGCATGAAAGATCACTACTGTAGTTACAGAATAGAATGTAAGTATAAACTTTGTTAACGTAAACTCTAAAACTTTCTTGGTGATAAAATCATGGACATTTAGTGAAAATCAAAATACAAAAATCTAAAAATAATGGCTTAAACATAACAAACATACTTTTTTGTTTTTTGAGACGGAGTTTTGCTTTTGTTGCCCAGGCTGGAGTGCAATGGCAGGATCTCGGCTCACTGCAACCTCCCCCTCCCAGGTTCAAGCGATTCTCTTGCCTCAGCCTCCTGAGTAGCTGAGATTACAGGTATGCACCACCACACCCTGCTAATTTTGCATTTTTAGTAGAGATGGGGGTTTCTCCACCTTGGTCAGGCTGGTCTCGAACTCCCGACCTCAGGTGATCCACCCGCCTTGGCCTCCCAAAGTGCTGGGATTACAGGCGTGAGCCACTGCACTCGGCTTTTTTTTTTTTTTTTTTTTAAAGACAGTCTCGCTCTGTCACTGAGGCTGGAGTGCAGTAGCACAATCTTAGCTCACTGCAACCTCCACATTCCAGGCTAGAGAGATCCTCTCACCTAAGCCTCCCAAGTAGCTGGGACTACAGGTGCACACCACCACGACCAGCTAATTAAAAAAATTTTTTGGAGATACGAGGTCTCACTATATTGCCCAGTTTGGTCTCAAACTGCTGGGCTCAAGAAATCCTTTCACCTTGGCCTCCCACAATGCTGGGATTACAGGTGTGAGTCACTACGCCTGGCTAACAAACATACTTTTAAATGCATTGCTAAATGCAGGGGGAAAAAGGGAAATCATCCATGACTCACAAACTGAGGAAAACTGAAAACCAAATTTGTATTTTTGATGCTCTCAGGAGGAACAGAAGATAAGGCCTTATGACTGAGACCCCTACATGAAGTAGTCAAAACTTCCTAAGTAGTACACTTAAAATAAAAAGGAAGACAAGAAAGAGTCATCCCAGTGGAAAAGAGAAGGAAACGTTAACAAGGAAATGTCTGCTCTGTGTTGACTCTGAGTGGAAGTGGGTTTCTCTCGTGAGAATTCAAACTCTGGTTCACTCCTCACACCATATTTGGGGTTCAGATTTTCACAATCTATGCTGTCTGTGAACCTCTAAATGTAAAAATATAAAAACTCATCCAGAACTATGCTACCACAACGACTCTTTACATGAGTAAATACAAAGCTGATTCTGGAAGGATATTCCCACTGCTTTTGTAAACTAAAAATAAAATCCCCCCAAATGACTGAACTGATTCTCTCTTGACTACAGAGACCCCAGAGAAACTAGAAAAATTGAGTTCTTGGCCTTGACAGAAAGGCAGGCTAGATATACCTCATTGCCTCTCTCCATCCCCTGCTTTTGGAGTTCGGGCAAAACTGACCAGCATTAATGTTAAAATAGAAATTATAGGACCTAACAGAATGGACTCTTTGTGACAATAAAATACCAAATTAAAAACAGGACCTAAGCCCAAGCCAGACAAGGGTTAACTCACACACCCCTACAGGTCACTCTAACCCAGTGTACTGGTTAACAGACTTTCTTATAAGATTCCCTTCTGCTGAATCCAAATTTTTAGACAAAGCTTTACTCTTTCAACCAACTGCAAATTAAAGAATCTCATCTCTGAATCCACCTAAAATCTTTAAGACCCCACTTCAAGATATTCCGTGTCTTCTCAGTCTGAAACAATGTATACCTTCTATGTATTGATTTATGACTTTGTAACTCCTGCCTCCCTAAAACTGTAATTCAACTTTAGTGGGCACATTTCCTTGGGACCTCTTGAGACTGTTTCCCAGGCCATGGCCACTCATATTGTTTCAGAATAAACCTCTTTAAAACATTTTTACAGAGTTGGGTTTTTCCATTAATACCTACGCCAGTAGTTCTCAAACCTTTACATGCTTCAGAAACACCAGATTGCTGGCCCCACTCCCCAGTCCCTAATTCAGAAAGTCTGGACCAGGGGTCCATCAACTGTCATTTCTACTATTATCCCAAGTGATGATGCTTGGATAATTTAGATTTTGAATTATCAGGCAGAGAAGTTTTTTCCCTCCTCTCCTTGCTGCTTCTGGGCCAGCACACCAACTTTTCAAAGTACCAAGTATTGACAACTTAAAATTCATAAGATGTTGATTCAAATCTGGTACAAGTACTGTCTCTATTATTTAATAATATAGAACGTTGTACAGATATTACAATATAGAACACTGCTACAGATTTAGGGATCAAGGGAGGTAAAAGAGGTCACAATGGGAGGAAGGAAGGAAAGGTAGGTTTTATGCTTAGCATTAAATCTGATAAAAATGAGTCTTGGAGTACACCTCTATTAACACCAAACCATTTTTATTACCAAAACATCAACAGAAATGAAATGAACCTGAGGCAGGCATAAGAATGCATTCCATAATTCCAGATGAACAAGTCAGAAGTCATTAAAGGCTAAAGAAAAACAATTTTATATGTAACATATATCTTGGGTTTATATATATCAGCAAGTCTTAGAGACAATAGGAGATGCTGAGCCAGACAAACTTTTCCCAAACAGAAACAGGTTCCAAGTTCTACTCAGTGACTACAATGTGCCTCTAACGGCAACCACTAGGGAGCCCTAAGGACTTCCTTCCCAAAGCAGCAAAGAGGAAACCTGTGTAGGGGAATGGAATTTCTCAAGAACCTGGTCCTCTTTCTAATCAGTCAGAAGGACTACTCTTCACCTTAAATTTACAAATAAGCACAGCATTAGTTAAGAATCTTCAATTCTCCTTTAAACTCTCAGACTTTCTCTACTTGCCTTAATTATCTTTAACAAAAATGAAGTTTCTTATTCCACAACTAAGGAAAAACAGTTAAATGCAAAGGGCCCAGGAAGAGCAAACTCTCACTAAATTTTATTCATTTTAAATAAATGTGAAAACACTTAGAAATCAACACTCTATATAAGCAACTTGTTACTAAAAAATTAAGACAAGATCCTTTTTTGTTTTGCAGAAGATGGATATAAGCTGGGGAAAGCAGAAAATTAATAATTTTATATTTGGATCACATAATAGTTTACAAAATGACTTCTAACATTACCTCATTTTATTCTCCACAAGCTGAGGATTTTATTTTTAAACTATGTCCAGATAATATGTACAACGTGTTTTTTTGTTGTTGAGACAGTCTCACTCTGTTGCCAGGCTGGAGTGCAGTGGCGCGATCTTGGCTCAACTCACTGCAACCTCCGCCTCCTGGGTTCAGGCAATTCTCCTGCCTCAGCCTCCTGAGTAGCTGGGACTACAGGCGCGTGCCAGCCAATTTTTGTAATTTTTAGTAGAGACAAGGTTTCACCATGTCAGACAAGATGGTCTCTTATCTCTTGACCTCATGATCTGCCTACCTCAGCCTCCCAAAGTGCTGAGATTATAGGCATGAGCCACCCTGTCCGGCCTAAAATGTGTTTCTATTAGTGAAACTGAAACTTTTTAAGGCAGTTCAGTAAACATACTGCCTTGAACTACATAATGTACCGTCTTATCTCACATAGGACTTTCATTTGATGTATAACTCTTATACTCCTCAGATCACAATTTTGCAATGAAATCCAATCTCTCAACCAGACAACTAATATATTCTCCTGAAATGTTATTTTACTTGCAGACATAGAAGAAAAAAAGAGGGTTTGAATGTTGTTTTCAAAAGTTACCATAAACATGCAGAAACAAACAAATTTTGCTCTTTGATATGATCCAAGTTTGCGTTGTTTTTTTTTTAATGGAAGCCTAAAGAAAATAACAGTCTGATATGCAGTGACTGCTCAGAAAAGCACTCAAGTAGTATAACATATTGCAATCATATAATAATGAATAGCAATACGGTATTTTCCTATCATTGGCTATAACTGCTAGTACACCAAAACACAGGAACTGTAAATAAAGCGGTTTCCTAAGTCGAAGGAGGCCTACATGGCTAGTATTTGAGTAACAGACTGGTGATGTTATATACTGTATTTTTCACAATTCCTAATTACACAGAACATCATTGGTTCACAAAAACTAATTTAGCTTGATGCTACAATTGTAGTTATCACTATATTTCTACCAGAGTACTAGATTCTACTCATGTATCTGTAACTATAATAATTTTAAGCTATAATTGTAGATAAGAGGCTAAAATAAAAAATCTAAACATTAAACCACTGAAACAGGAAAGATACTATCACAACCTGAAATCAACAGATCCTTTGAGAGATACCCCACCTGGAGGTGTTCTGTAAACAGCTGAAGCTCAGAGGATAGGAATATAAATTTAGGAGTGTTGGTATATAGACAGATCCTAGTTCATGAAACTGCAGACAGAGACAAAATTGCCCCTCAAAAGTTTATGTAATGAAAACAAGGCCCAATACTGAACCCTAAGAATCACCAACATTTAATGCTGGGTACTTGATTAGGAAAGGAGGGTGGAGTGTGATGGAAGCCAGTGGAAGGAGGTTTCAAGGTGCAGGATAAGGGGCTGAAAAATATCCACCAGATGTATTAGGTGAGTGCAAAAATAATTGCAGTTTATGCATTGTTGGAATGTGCCATTTGGTATCGGAATACATTCTAAAATAAATGTGGCTATGTTACATATCATTTTAATGGGAATGTCTCACTTTATGTTCTTTATTAATGACTTATTACTTGCTATTTATGTTTATTTTAGACTAGGGAAATGATGTTAGACAAAAAGCAAACTCAAGGAATTTTCTTATTTTAGTTCAAGGTGGGTCATAAAGCAGCAGAGACAACCGGCAACATCGACAATGCATTTGGCCCAGGAACTGCTAACGAATATATGGTGCAGTGGTGGTTCGATAAGTTTTGCAAAGGAGGTGAAAGCCTTGAAGATGAGGAGTGTGACCCGCCATCAGAAGTTGACAATGACCAATTGAGAGCAATCATCGAACTAGCTGATCCTCTTACAACTACATGCGAAGTTGCCGAAGAACTCAATGTGAACTGTTCTATGGTATGGCCGGTTGGCATTTGAATCAAATTGGAAAAGTGAAAAAGCTCGGTAAGTGGGCACCATGTGAGCTAACTGAAAATTTAAATTTAAAAAAAAAAATCGTTTTGAAGTGTCATGTTCCCTTATTCTACACAAGACCAAGGTACCATTTCTTGATCAGATTTTGATAGGAGACAAAAAGTGGATTTTATATGACAACCAGTGATAACCACCTCAGTGGTTGGACCAAGAAGCAGCTCCAAATCACTTCCCAAAGCCAAACTTGCACCAAAAAGAGGTCACGGTCACTGTTTGGTGGTCTGATCCACTACATTTTTTTTTTTTTTTTGGAGACAAGAATTTTGCTCTTGTCATTCAGGCTGGAGTGCAATGGCGTGATCTCAGCTCACTGTGACCTCTGCCTCCCGAGTTCAAGCGATTCTCCTGCCTCAGCCTCCTGAGCCACTGTACTGAGCCCAGTCACTACAGCTTTCCGAATCTCTGTAAAATCATTACATCTGAGAAGTATGCTCAGCAAATCGATGACGTGCACCAAAAACTACAATGCCTGCAGCCAGCATTGGTCAACAGAAGGGGCCCAATTCTTCTTGCCCAATTCGTGCACGTTGCACAATCAACGATTCAAAAATGGAACAAATTGGGTTACAAAGTTTTGCCTCATCTGCCATATTTAGCTGACCTCTCGCCAACCAACTACCACTTCTTCAAGCATCTCAACAACCAACTTTTTGCTGAGAAAAGGCTTCTACAACCAGCAGGATGCAGAAAATACTTTCCAAGAATTCGTCCAATCCTGAAGCAGTGATTTTTATGCTATCAGAACAAACTTATTTATCGTTGGTAAAAATGTGTTGATTGTAATGGTTCCCATAATAAAGATGTGTTTGAGCCTAACTATGATGATTTAAAATTCACGGTCTGAAACCAGAATTACTTTTTTTTTTTTTTTTTTTTGAGACGGAGTCTCGCTCTGTCGCCCAGGCTGGAGTGCAGTGGCCGGATCTCAGCTCACTGCAAGCTCCGCCTCCCGGGTTCACGCCATTCTCCTGCCTCAGCCTCCCGAGTAGCTGGGACTACAGGCGCCCGCACCTCGCCCGGCTAGTTTTTTGTATTTTTTAGTAGAGATGGGGTTTCACCGTGTTAGCCAGGATGGTCTTGATCTTGTGACCTCGTGATCCGCCCGTCTCGGCCTCCCAAAGTGCTGGGATTACAGGCTTGAGCCACCGCGCCCGGCCAGAATTACTTTTGCACCAATCTAACACCAACACAGAGGTCTCTGACAGAGCTAATTCTTTCTAATATGAATTGCTATCTCTTATGGCATATTCTCCCCTTATGACAATTTTCAGAAAAGTTTTCCCCCTTTTCTTCAATAATCTTCCATATGAATTTAAAAATAATTCTGAAAGTTCTAGAAACAAAATTCTGCTGATATTTTGGGTGGAAATTTCATTAAGTCTACAAATTTGCTAGAATATAGATATTTTCATAATAATTTGTTTTCTCTTGCAGAAACCTGGCATATTTCTCTATGTGTACAGCTTTTCAAATTTTAATTCACCTAATTTAACTTTAGCAAATTTGTTGAGGTGTTTGAACCAGAGTGCTTCCATATTGAACAGGGGCGAGGTAAAATAGGACTGAGACCTGCTGGGCTGCAGTCCCAGAAAGTTAGGCATTCTGAGTCACAGGATGAGATAGGAGGTCAGCACAAGATACAAGACCTTGCTGACATTAACAGGCTGCAGTAAAGAAGCCGGCTAAAACCCACCAAAACCAAGATGGCGGTGAGAAGGACCTCTGGTCTTCCTCACTGCTACACTCCCAGCAGCACCATGACAGTTTACAAATGTCATGACAATGTCAGGAAGTTACCCAATATGGTCTATTTTTATTTTTTGAGAGGTAGTCTTGCTCTGTTGCACAGGCTGGAGTGCAGTGGCACAATCTCAGCTCACTGCAACCTCTGCCTCCCGGATTCAAGCAATTCTTGTGCCTCAGCCTCTTGAGTAACTGGGACCACGGGTGCGAACCACCATGCCTGGTTAATTTTTGTATTTTTAGTAGAGACGGGATTTCACCATGTTGGCCAGGCTGGTCTCGAACTGCTGACCTCAAGTGATCCACCCACCTTGGCCTCCCAAATTGCTGGGATTACAGGTGTGAGCCATGGCGTGGGAACCCCTATGTGGTCTAAAAACGAGGCATGAATAATCCACCCCATGTTTAACACATAATCAAGAAATAACCGTAAAAATGGGAAACCAGCAGGCCTCAAGGCTGCTCTGCCTAGGGCGTAGCTATTCTTTATTCCTTCACTTTCTTAATAAACTTGCTTTCACTTTATTCTATGGAATTCACCTCAAATTCTTTCTAGCCTTGCGAGATCCTAATAGCCTCTCTTGGGGTCTGGATGGGACCCTTTCTCTTTTTTTTTTTTTTTGAGGCGAGTCGCGCGCTCCTGCCTCCACAAACTTCGTCACGGTGCGTCACCGACAAAAGCAAAGCTCCGCTCGAGGGTTTTGCGTTTCTATGTCGCCGCCTAGCAACCTCCAGAAATGCTTCTACAAGAGATTACAGGCCAGCCACCTCGCCCGGCCTAGTTTTGAAGTATTTGTTTAAATGCAGGAGGCGGGGTTTCGCAGTGTTGGCCAGGATGGTCACCGATCTCTGACCGCAAGTGATCCACCCGTCCTGCGGCCTCCCCAGAAGTGCTGGGATTGCAGAGCAGGCTACAGCAGCCCACGGTAGGACCTTTCTATTAACAAATTTACAAAATAAAAGCAGTCATTAAGACACCACAAAATAGCAGTCATTAAGATACCACAGAACACCCTGGGAATTAATGCGTTATACCCAGATCCGTTCTAAATTATCTCACCGTAGCCATGAGAGTACCTTTTGAAAACTTACTATCTTCAATCACAACCATTGAATCCATTGATAGTAAAGACATGGCTAATTTTAAAACTTTAAGATAGGGGTTGACAGCAGAGACATGATTGAATTTTGGGGGATGATGAAACTATTTTATTATTCATTGTGGTGGTGACTCCACATCTGTATGCATTTGTCAAAACTCACAAACCTATATGCTAAAAAGGTAAATTTTGTGTTAAGTATACATTAATTTTAAAATGTTTAAAATATTGTATGAAGCACTTTAAGATTCTAATTTTAAATATGGGTTTTTATAGACATGCAAATGAGCCTACACTTATACCTCTTCTGTGGGCAATGAGTACACAAAGCCATCACTTTCACAGAAACATTAAAACACCAACCAAATGTGCACCGGGAAGCACATACAAAATACTCCTGGAAGCACTACTTGAAATAACAGTAAAAACAAACAAACAAACAAACCAGGAAACTACCCAAATGTCAAGCAGAAAGAAAGGAGATGAGCTGCAGTATATTCATATAATAGACAACTAAAAACAATAAAATAAGTCAAGTATACAGGCAGATGCACTAGTAGGGACGAATTTTTTTCAAAGTATACAAAGTGTGACATCATTTATACTAAGGTTCAGAAACAAGCAAAATTAAACAGTATAATATCAAGGGATATTTTATATGGTAAAACCATATAGAAAAGCAAAAGGATACTGAACAGAGATGTACCTGAGGCACAAGTATGGGATGTAACACGGAGGGTCATATGGGGGCTTCAAAAGTATTGGTAATGACTGGTTTCTTACACTAGATAGTCTTATTATTATATAGGTGTCTGCTTTATATTTTCTAAAATGCATATATGAAATATTTCACAAATATTTATTATTTCACAAATAAAGCATGTAAAATTTAAAAGAAAACCCAGAATTTTTGGCAATTAAAAAGAAGTCTTGACTAGAAGGAACAGAAAGCAAGCAAATATGAGAAGCAAAATGTAAAAATTTGTAATACACAAGGACAATGACAGAACTGATAAATAATAGCTATGACTGACCAAAAAAGGCTCAAAAACAGGGTAACTTTTTTTGTTCAAAAAGACTGGAGGTTAAAACAACAGTAAGAATCCAGGAAGAGTAGCAACACATTTTTTCTCCCATATGGCCACTTTACTAGCCACACACCCAACTCCTCATGCGGCGGGGGGAGGGGATCAATTCACTTCTTTACTCCTAGAGAAGGCTGATGTCCTCAGAAAAGACAGGAGTTTGAAGGAAGCAGAGATGATGCCTTAAGAAAAAATGAAAACACAGGTAAATCTGTTTAAAACAGATGATTCTAAAAAGAAGGAAAAGTAAAAGGATTGGGAGAGAAGGTACTTGAGGAGAAAGCCAAGAAGAAGAAAGCATAACACATTAAGGCAATAATTTTGTGACATTAGATGGCTGGGTAGGTTTTCCTTTACATGTGGTTAACTAAGTTTTTAAGGATAAGAAGCGTAACTGGAACTAACAAATTACACCCTATTTAAAAGGTATCAACTAGCTGAAGGTATCAGTATCTCAAAGGGGTCGTGAGAAAGATCTAATTTGCTTCATGTTGAACAGTGGTAGGGCAGTTTCTGGGCAAAAAAAAAAAAAAGTCTAGTTCCCTCCACACCCCCACCCCAAAGTTCATTGAGGGCTTTTTTCTAAGGTTCAAGGAAAATAAGGCTTAAGTTAAATTAAGACTATTTAAATTAAAATTTAACAACAATACATTTCATCTTTCTGCAACACTCAAATGCAATTGGCTCTAACTTTATTGTTTTGTTTTCACAACATGAGTTTAAATCTACATTTGGCAGTAGATTTCTCTGAAATTAAAGTTTACATTGAATTATTGTTTGAAGACACAAAGGGAGTATGGAGAAAAGTACCCAAAAAAACAAAACAAAACAAAAAACCCTTTTTATTGGCGGCAGTAGTAAGGGTATTAAGTCAATTTCTTTCACAAATACATAGTAGACAAGATACAGCTGAAGTTAGATTTGAGCCCCTTCTCTGCCAAATAACTACGTATGTGATTAGGCACCTCACTGAGCTTTTCTTAGCCTGTTTCCACATCTTAAAAACCATCAATGACTAGTTTATTCTGAGGGCTAAAAACAAAAAGAGTTAATACACGCAAAGCAGAGAACCTGGCACAAATTCCAAGAAGCAATACCAGACTGAAGAGCCCTAGATCACCTATCCCTCCAAATTTTGTATCTCCAGCTTTATATGTCACAAGCATTTCACTTTCATACCAACAGAAAACGAGCTGGCTCTTATCCAAAAGTCCCAGCCTTGATGATCAATTATTTCACTACCTCAGGTTTATACACACTGGCCCGCAATGCTACCACTCAGAGGCAATTGTGTAACCTGACTTTTGTGGTAATAGCGATACTGACTTCCATTACTAGAACATGCTTCTCTAGGAATATGGATTGAAAGTTTGGTAGCCAATGATTTCTATGGGCAGATTCCAGTAATCTTGTTAATAACCTAATGAGTTTCAATCCATTTACACACCTTACTTTCGAGTTTTCATTTTATATTTAAAAAAAAATTTTTTTTTAATTTTTTTAACTCACAAGTTTACCCACAGGTAAAAGAAGACAAATAACCATGTTTTCTCTCAGAAATACATGTTACTATCAAACTCTGGGTGCCAAGCAGGTAACTAGTGAACATCTTACATGCTTTCATTTTTCCTTTCATATACAACTTCATATATTTTATACTATCTTCTACTTTCCTACGGAACTTGACCTATTAGGACAAGTGATTTAAGACCAAAAGATCAAAACATAAGAATATTAAGTAGTCAAATAATTAACAGTAGCTGAGTAGCTCAAGACGACAAACATTCATCAGAAAGGCTGGCTGAAAAAATATTAAAGTCCTCTAAGAAGAATACTTATTTCCACATACAACAGAAAACAAGGAGACGATATTGCGCATTTTGTTTCAAGCCTTCCTAGAAACACCGTACGTAGAATGTGACTTTTAGCCCTATTTAGGGAAAGGGTAAATATATAAGAACCTGGAAGAAAGCTTTGAAGTGAGCATCCTCTTGAACGGTAGTGTTCTGATCACTTGGGAGGAGAGGGAACAGGCTCTGAAGTCTCACCCTTTCACAAATCACCTTGTTAGGATGGCCAGGTAGAGATGCTGAATTGGCCCCGGGAGATATCTGGGAAAAAGAGGAAGAAAAGGATAGTTCATGGCTAGCTGCACCAATGTGGAGAATCATGCCTATGAAGGATAGTCTGGATTTTCTAGGTATTTGATGATTCTGCTAGCAAAGACAGGAAAGAAATTAAAAATTAATTTTAAACATCAAAACACAAAGATGGCAAAGGTTGCCTCTGGCAATGGATCTCTCTTGCGAAAACTATTGGAGGCAAAACAGCACAGCCCAAGAACACCACATCCTTCCTGTTTCCCAAATACCTATTGGTAACTTTTTCTGTTGGTGTTAATTCTGAAATCCTAAAGGACAGACTTCATGCTAAGAAAACCCAAGGTAAAATTACGTATCTTTTTTTTTTTTTTTTTTTTGAGACGGAGTCTCGCGCTGTGTCACCCAGGCTGGAGTGCAGTGGCGCGATCTCGGCTCACTGCAAGCTCCGCCTCCCAGGTTCACGCCATTCTCCTGCCTCAGCCTCCGAGTAGCTGGGACTACAGACGCCCGCCACCACGCCCGGCTAGTTTTTTGTATTTTTAGTAGAGACGGGGTTTCACCATGTTAGCCAGGATGGTCTCGATCTCCTGACCTCGTGATCCACCCGCCTCGGCCTCCCAAAGTGCTGGGATTACAGGCTTGAGCCACCGCGCCTGGCCAAAATTACATATCTTAAGTACAGAAAGGTTAAGTGTTTGCCTGGACCAAGATTAATACTTTTTCTCATTCTGTTTTTTAGTTAACCTTCCAAAATAATCATGTAAAGGAAGATGACAGATTTAACAGTATTTGTGGCAAATTTTCTATAGCAATCATATGTTTGACCGCGGAAATCTCAGCTCTATTTAACACAAACCTAATGACCTTCCTAAGGAATAAAGGACACAATCATAAGCACAAAAGTAAATGACTGCCACGTTTCAAATGCCTGATTTGGCCAATGTGGTGGTCACACCTGTAATCCCAGTACTTTGGTATGCCAAGGTGGGAGGATTGCCCCAGTGTCTACAAAAATTAAAAAACAAAAATAAATGTTTGACTTGATCATGGGTTAATCCCCTTAAATTCATATGTAAACATACTTACTCTGTAACATTAAAAAAATCATGAACATAATGTGTTTCACTGTGCTGTGACAGTGAATTCTTCTTGGCGGGTTAAGGCTAGTGGTCCCTCTTGTCCCTACACTAAAAGTTACATACTTTAACATAGTCTTCTTTTTAGTGTTTCATTGCCTCATTCGTTCACTCAACCCTACATTTAAGCGTCTATTGGTGACAGGCACTAAACCAAAAACAATGGCATCGTTTCCTACTTTCAAAAAGTATATGCTATAAAAAAGAAACAGAAGTAAATCACTGCATGATTTAAGTATTATGGTAACGGTAGGCACTAGGTGCTATGAAATAGCAGCTGCCAAGAGACAGCAGTGTAGCCAGGGAACTGCAAAACATTCAGCATGGCTAGACAGTAAGGAAGCAGCCAGAAACTGATCATAAAATGAAATGCTAATTATACTAATATCCCTGCTGTTAATATATTAATATCCCTACCTTCCTTAGCTTTTTTATAGTATTTTGTTTCTGGTTTGCTATGGACTTGGTAAACAGATAACTGTGCCCACTGGTAAGAGTAAAAATACTTCCAAAGACTCACCTAGAAGTAAAAAACAAAGCACTTGAAAACAGGAACTTTAGAATTCATTAGCTTTCTGTACAGAATGTTCTGATCTCTATACTGCAAACATGAATGTGCTATCCTTTACCATTATGCAGAAGCATGCATTGCTGAATCAAGGCGTATTTACTGATTGATTCCTACAAGCCAAGAATTACATTAGGAAGAATATAGAGACAGGCCAAATGCAGTGGCTCATACTTGTAATCTCAACCCTTCGGGAGGCCCCAATGGGAGAAGCGCTCGAGTACAAGAGCTCAAAACTAGCCTGGGCAACGCAGAGAGAATCCCATCTCTACCAAAATAAATAAATAAATAAAAATTTTAAAAAGTTGGCCGGGCGCGGTGGCTCAAGCCTGTAATCCCAGCACTTTGGGAGGCTGAGACGGGCGGATCACGAGGTCAGGAGATCGAGACCATCCTGGCGAACACGGTGAAACCCCGTCTCTACTAAAAAATACAAAAAAATAGCCGGGCGAGGTGGCGGGCGCCTGTGGTCCCAGCTACTCGGGAGGCTGAGGCAGGAGAATGGCGTAAGCCCGGGAGGCGGAGCTTGCAGTGAGCCGAGATCGCGCCACTGCACTCCAGCCTGGGCGACAGAGCGAGACTCCGTCTCAAAAAAAAAAAAAAAAGTTAAGTTAGCATGGCATGGTGGCACACTCCTGTAGTCTTAGCTACTCAGGAGGCTAAGGCAGGAGGTTCACTCGAGCCCAGTAGTTTGAGGTTACAGTGAGCTATGACTGCAATACTATACTCCAGCCTGGTCAACACAGTGAGACAGTTTCTAAAAATAAGTATTTGTTCATCTAATAAGATATAAAGATAAAACATGGGCCCTACCCTGAAGCAGCTTATTCTAACAATTTTTGAAACCCAGATGCAAGCAGCCAACCATAATATATTTAAAAGCCATAAAATAGGGGAAAATTATGAGTAAGAGTTCTGAGTTAATATGAAGGTAAGAGTTAAGATTTCACAGAAAAAGGAGTATTTCATATTCCTGACTCAATCTAAGGAGGGCTTTTGCCACTCTCTCAAAATGGTTGGTTTCTTTATGCATCCTCTTGAGCTTTTCATTTGCTCATTATGCATCCTTTGTAGGATGTTATCCTAAGGCCATCCTGCCTTCAACTATCATGCCCAAAGCAGTCTTACAAAATTGCTAGTACAAGTAGCTGGCTGGGAAAAGTCAAATTAAGGTCATGTTTCTTCTCCTTCAGTCCTTGTTCCTTTGTAATCTTAAGATCTTGGTCAGAGACAAATGAAAAACTGGCCAATCTGGTCCCTGTGGCCATAATTTTCAAGCACATCCCCTCCTACTCACAATAGTTTCTTTTGATCAGAAGCTCCATTTGTCTTAAAAAGGATGGACCAATATAATGGAGAAAAGCTATATTCAAATATAATGGAGAAAAGCTATATTCAAATATAATGGGAAAAAACTATATTCAAATACAATGGAGAAAAGCTATATTCAAAATAAGTCTGGGACAAAACCATAGATGGGCTTGATTAAAACGAGGTACAATTTTATTTTACTACTAGGTAAAATAAAATCTCACACACACACATTTTGTGTGTGTGTGTGTGCGTGTATGTATGGGACAGGCAGTCCCATACATAGGCCGCCCAAGATTACCTCTGGTGTACATCTATACGACCCCCTTCCCCATGTGCGCAGGCAGGGCTGTGAATGTGATGTATTTCATTCCCACGATTAGGTAAAATCATATGACAAAGGTGGAGAGGTGTTCAGATGTAATGAAGATTCCAAGTCGGGTGAATTCAAGTTAAAGAGAGACATTATCCTGGGTGAGCCTGGGCCTGACTTAATCAGAGAAAGCAGAACTGAGTCCTTCCCAAGAGATTCTCTTGTCAATTCTTTAGACTAAGCTGCTGTAAGAAGGCATGCGAAGGGTACCACGTGGCAGGCGCTTGAGGGCAGCTTCTAGGAGCTGAAAGCAGTCACCAGTTGATAGCCAGCAAGAAAATGGGGGACCTCAGTCCTATAATCACAAGAACCACATTCTACCAGTGAACTTGGAAGGAGACACGGATGAAATCACAGCTCTGGGCCCGGTACAGTGGCTCACGCCTGTAATCCCAGCACTTTGGGAGGCCGAGGCAGGCAGATCATGAGGTCAAGAGATAGAGACCATCCTGGCCAGCATGATGAAACCCCGTCTCTACTAAAAATACAAAAATTAGCTGGGCGTGGTCGCGCACACCTGTAGTCCCAGCTACTTGGGAGACTGAGGCAGAAGAACTGCTTGAATCCAGGAGGTGGAGGTTGCAGTGAGCCGAGATCGCGCCACTGCACTCCAGCCTGGTGACAGAGCAAGACAGGATGGATGGATGGACGGACAGACGGACGGACGGACGGACGGACGGACGGAAGGAAGGAAGGAAGGAAGGAAGGAAGGAAGGAAGGAATCACAGCTCCTGCAAGGTAAGGCCCTGGACAGGGAGCCCAGCAGCTAATCCATACCAGGACTCCTGATTCATGGAAATTATGAGGAAATATCTGTGTTTTAAACAAATAAATGTGTGGTAATTTGTTACACAAAACAGAAAACAAAATGTATATGTATATAACTCGAATAAAAATTATTGTACCACAGTGAAAAAAAGTTGTTCTCCAGAATTTTGGCTACACTGATTTGATTACAAAGGATATAAAAATTAACACATTTTTATTTAAGCAGTATAACAGGTTTTAAAGCCTCAATCTGGTAACAGCTGGCTTCATGCCAGAAACTGAACTAGGCTCTTCCATCTTTATACACTGAACATTAGGTTTAACAGACTTGCTTCAAGTCACACACCTCAGAAATCTCAAAACCATAATCTGAACTCAAGTCTATCAAATTCTAAGGTTCATACTCAACCCACTAAATCACCTTCTACTTTAAAGTAACATTCTTTATAATCTAGTTTGATTAGTAAATATCAACTATTCCACCGGGCCTATTTAAAACCATTTTTAGTACTTAAAAATAAACTTGTTTCCTGAAAACTGATATAATTTTATTTTTCCTTAGGCTGGCATTACACATTTGTTAACTTCGGCTTTCTCTCAGATTGCAACCTGTATTTAAAAAGTCCTGCCAAGGAAACATCCTGAGACCAGATTAAGTCTGCAACTCCCAAAACTCATCATGTTTAATGTCTATTTCCATATAATCATATGACTAATTCATTAAGCATAACTGAGAAAACCCTATTTCACAAGACTAAAGTTTACAGAAAATAGTTTAACCTTTCAAGCAACAACACTACTATTTTAGGACATCCTTTGTTTAATCTGGCCATTCTGTGTTTTCGTAACATAACCAACAATTTAACTTTTCTTGGAGACTGTAAGAATTATTAGTAATTATCACACTAACATTAGGACTTAGGACAAGACATTGTCCTAAAACATTTAAAATTGCTTCTGACAACAGCATCCTTCTTCGTTCATTTCCTTTTTTTTTCCTCCAATAAAAGTGAGAGAGAGGATAAAGATGAAAACAAAACATTAGATGAGGAGTGAGGTGCTTAGTGTCATCTCTAGCTACAAATCTGGGTATCTGTAAAATGAAGTCAAATCCAGAACTCCAAATATTCTCACCACTTCCATGATGGCAACTGTTAATCTCTTGGAAGTAACTAGGTAGATTAATAGTTTAAAAAAACATGTTTGAATCTCTAATATTTAAACTGATAAATTATCAGGTTATATTCCAAAATATGAGAAAAGCCACATGCATCAATATGGTCACCACACCACAATAGTGGCGACAATTTAAAAGGTAACTAGAAGCAATCTAAATGTTTAACAAATATTTGCTAAGTAAAATTACAGTACACTTGCTTCATCTATGCAGCCATTAAAAAGTAGCAACCAGAAACACTACTACTTGGGGGAGGGGAAAATTATTTAAATGCTATGATCGTAAGGAGGGTTAAATATAAACAGGACTTCATAAATTCAAGGAAAAAATTATCTTGGAATATTAGGAAGGGAAACAGAGAACTCCCTATAAAGATTAAAGAGTAGCCAAATCAATGAGGTGACTTGAGCATACCCTCAGGAGAACATGTATAAGCTCCATGTCCTGTTCAGCACAATGTCACTAACACCTAGAAGAGTACATGGCACATAGCAGGCATTCAACTATTTATTAAAAGAATAATCTTTCAAACTGTAAGTAAATGATATACAGCCTGCCTTTCTCATTTGTGTAACAAGTTTCTTAGAAATCTGGTTGGCAATGAGACAAGCTAAAAGCTTTGATCAAGGAAGAGATGTGATGCACTCACCTGCAGATCACCATTAAATGAAGACAGTGGTTGCCCAGTAAGTCCACCCCATCCTGCTGAGGCAGAATAAATCATTGAGCTACTGATGTATGCTGTGCTCCTTGCTGGGATTTTCTGTTTCCCTGTTCTGAGAATAAACTAGACCGAAATGTCACCTCTCCTTTGAGAAGAGTTCTATCACTGGGCCTAAAACAACACTATTTCCTTGGCTTTTGTTTCCTGGGAGCAGAGTTCTCTGAAAGGATTCTGATAGTGTGGAGCAGGGGTACTCAAAGGCCTGGGTGGCATTCTTCAAAGCTGGTCCAGGAGAGGACACTGGAAGCAGGAATGGGGCTGTGCACCCTTGGAGTTATGCAAAAGGCAGGCCTAGATGGTCACAGGGATCTTTGGGGGATGACAGAAATGTTCAAAATGTAACAAAAATAATCTAATTGAATTGAGTGAATTTTATGGTATGTAAAACATAACTCAATAAAGCTCCTTAAAAAAAAAATCAAGGGCCTGGCTCTGGAAAACTGAGGTTCAAACACTGGATAGAAACTGACCCTCTGAGGCGTTATTACTCTTTGAGATCCAAGACAAAATTTCTAAGTCATTCATCTCTAAGCTTCAACAATTCTCATACACAAATGACATATGAAAAAGAATGAAAGGAATAAAAAAATCATTCTATCACCACACAATAGTCACAATTTGTTTTTCATATATGTGTCTATATATGTGTGTGTATATATATATAGACACACTTATGAAAAAGAAAAAGAAAAAAATATATATATATTTTTTTTCGGGAGATGGAGCTTCGCTCTTGTTGCCCAGGGTGGAGTGAAGTGGCGCAATCCTGACTCGTATAATCCTGACTCACTGCAACCTCTGCCTCCCAGGTTCAATCAATTCTCCTGCTTCGGCCTCCAGAGTAGTGGATTACAGGTGCTGGCCACCACACCCAACTAATTTTTTGTATTTTTAGTAAAGACAGGATTTCATCATGTTATCCAGGCTGGTTTCGAACTCCTGACCTCAGGTGATCCACTAACTTCAGCCTCCCAAAGTGCTGGGATTACAGCCGTGAGCCACCATGCCTGACCTAAAAAATAATTTTCAAAAGCTAATAGGCAGTATTAGGAGAAAACCAAGGACTGGTACTATGTGGGTGAGGATGTTCATTACTGCCTAGCACTGCGACAATCATTTCTAAAAAGAAATTATTGTTCCCATTCTTGAGTTTAGGCAAACAAACTGGACCCATCTTTTTCTGAGAGCACAGCAAAAATACGGTCTGTGAAAACAGCCTAAGGCTCCCCTACTTCCTTTCCCCAGTCCACAATCCCATAAGGTGATAAAAAAGAAGGAAAAGGGAAAAGAAAACAGATACAACTAAAGAAATCCTCTTTCCATTACACACACAATGCAGAAATAAAGGGTAGGAAAAATAAGAGTGAGATATTTTAAATAAACTTTTATTTCCTTCCCTTCCAAAATCTAGATTTGCCTACACAAAGATTTTTCTCCCCTCAAAAAAGTCTAAAATTGTTTTACTTAGGTTGGTTACCGCAAAGAATTACACAGCAGTGAAAAATATCTACACCACAAAAGTCCAAACCAATGAAAAATTTTATACACACACTCTCCCCTCTCCCTCTCTCCAAACACACGCACACACATATAATTACTTACATAATAACTGTGGGTTTTACAACAGTTGGAAAAAAGAGGTATGACCGAGTTATGATTTTATTAAATAACAATCATAATTCAAATATTTATTGCTTGCCTGCCATATGCTGGATGCTGTGACTACAAAATGGGAAAATGAAACAGTCCTTACCCTTAAAGCCACTCAGTCTAGTGAGGGACAATTAATAACAGAACTCCAAGAGGATGATATGTAAGAGGTAAAAAGTTCAGATCCTTAAAAAAGGGAAAGATCTAAGGCAGGCAGGCTCCATGGCAAACACCTGTAGTCCTAGTTACTCAGGAGGCCAAGAAAGGAGGATCACCTGGGCCCAGAAGTGCGCGTCCACAATGGACAACACAGCAAAACCTGTTTCTGGAAAAACTAAAATTAAAAAATAAATAAATAAATGAAAAGATGTTAGAATTGGGAAAAGAGACTGTGTACATGACCCCTCGTCTTCATCTGTGTATTCTAAATTTGTCTCATTAATTTACTATATAGAGTTCAAGTATTAATGCTTTATCTCCTGTAGATAACGTCGTATTAGATAACGTTTGCTGATGAACAAGACAAGAACTATACTGTTCAAATCCATGTTTACAATCTGTTCGCTCTTTATAGAGAAAAGGCTGTGAGTTAAATAGAGCAAAATGGAAATGAAAACTGTCTGACATGTTTTCTTAGCAGGAAAACAAAAACGAAACAAATAAGTAGACCCCGACGCAATGCAACAATCAAGACTAATTAACAACTACCTTTCCAGCAAGATGAATTACAAAATGGTGGTGGCCTAAACCAAACTAGAGGTGGTACAGAGAAATAGGTGGAATAAACTAGACGACACAATCTTGACCAATAATCTTTCCATATTGATCAAGTACCTAATCACTTCAGAAACTTTTATAAGAACTTCTCACCCATACTTTCCACTCACAGCCTCAAAAAAAGAAAGTGAGCACAAACAGAAACAGCCTAGGAATGTAACATGAATTAACTAAAAGCCTCATCCAATGCTGTTGGCAGACAACATATCTACACTCTACATTATGAGCTAACAGATTCAGTTATGTCTGACTATGCCATCTTGTTTACTCTTTATCAAAAATTAGGTTATTTTAGTAAAGAAAATCCTCAATACTGACCCAAGGTAATACCTGACAATTTAACTATAAAAACAGGATGGGCATATAAAGCCCAACAAGTATGGAAATACGAACTACCTTCTAAAATCACAGACGAAGTCAGAGGTGGAAAACCCACAGATCATATGTAAGTCCAACTTTTTTTATATTTTACAGATGAGAGCCTGAGGTGCACATGACCAGTCTGTCGCAGAACTTATTCCTATAGGATCTAAGGCCTTCAAATCTCTTAGAAATAAGTCTCACAGATACATTATAAAAACCAACTTAAAACTGAACGAACAATGTATGATTAGTACGTTTGCAAAAGGTGAAATATACCAGTACATGTCTAAACTCCAGAGAAAGGGGACACAATTCCCAGGTAAACTTCCAGTCAGAAATTTCTTTTTTTTATTCCAAGTGTGTCCCAGCTTCCCACACCTGATGACATCTATAGGCATTTGGTTTCGTATTGTCACCTCTACAAAAGTTCTATTTCTTCCATTACACGGTGTTCCCTGAAGATAGGAACAATTTTACTTTTATTCCAACTGTCCCTATAAAAGGGAATTTTTTTGAAAGCCTACATACAAGGGTTGCTTGCTATTGAAAGAAATTTATGGTAAATGTTCAAGTATAACAGCACTCGCAATCAAGGCTAAATAGGATACAGCAGATTTGCAACTCTAAGGTAACAACTGTATTATGAGCTATGAATATATTTGAGTTTTCATATATTAAGTCCACCTCTTAAGAAAAAAGAAATGGCAAGTCATACGACGGTGGCGATAATTACATGTGTGTGTTTCTACTTTCGGTAGAAAAATTAGCATACTCAACTTTTACTGAATAATAGCATACATCATTTTTGCAACACAAAGAAAAATACTGTACCTTACAAGCCATACAAACGTAAACGAAAACTTTTTTTTTGGACCTCAATAACCTGAAATACTCCCGTTTCAAAAACCAACCTCTCTCACGCTTCAGCCCTGAAAGAACTTTCATCCCCTGAGAACAAAACGCAGCCTGTCCAGAAACCCACGGAAGTAGATGGACGCCAGAGACGACCCTTTCGACCGGGTTCCGCGTTCTCCTGGGTGACATCATTTCACCTGCGTCTCGACAAAAAGGGAGGGAGCGAGGGAGCGAGGAAGCGAGACAGCGAGACCAGCTGCCGGGCAGCGGGCCGGCGGCTCCCCGAGCTGAGACCGCGCCTCCTCGCCGCCGCGGGAACAAAGAGCGCCGGCCGGCCGGGCCAAACCTTAGCCCAAGACTCGGGTGCGGCCCCTCAGGCTCCCAACGGCCCGCGGCCCGTCCCGCCCTCGCGCTGCAGCCAACGGCCGCGGCGGCCAATACCTGCGAGGGGAGGCTCCGCCCTGCAGGGCAGCTCCCGCGGCTCCTCGCTGGGCCGCCGCCTCCTATTGTGACTGCTCGCCCAGCCCGCGGCCAGCTCGCCAGATCCGCCGTCCGCGGGCCTCCTCACCCCCGGAACCCCGGCTCCAACTGAGGCGCTGTCACTGCGCTTCCTTCTTCCCGGCACCATCACACGGGCCGCGCCAAGAAACGACGGCTGCACGCCCAGAGATGACAGAGTCGCCTAACGCCTCGGAGGCTCCATTCTCTCCGCCCCCGCGCCCCAACCTCGGCCCCGTCCCGCAACACCGCACTAGGGGCCCGGCCCCGCCCCGCCGCACCCCGCTTCGGCGATCACAGACCCGGGCTCGCTGCGCGCCGGCGCACTGGCCTCCGCTGCGCGCGCAGGCGACGCCCCTCGCCGCTAGGCCCCGAGACGCGCGGCCCTCCCACTTCTTGGGTACGGGTCGCCAGTCCCACCCCGTGCCCTCGCCAGCACAAACCTAGCGAGCCCAGCGCGCCAGACCGCCGGAACTCTCCTCCCCTTTCCCCTAGGCTCCGCACCGCGCTCCGAGCCCCCTTTGTTTCCACCCCACGGGGGAAAGGGGCGGGGCGGGGCGGGGCTGCGCGCGGCCCGGCGCACGACTCGGAGTAGTTCCGGCAACAGAGCTGGGCGCGCAGCACCACTGCGCAGCCCCGCCCCAGCCCGCCCCCCGCCGCCTTGCGGACGGCAGGGCCCTGTTCCAATTCGTATAAATCTTCTCTTCGTAAATTGTTGCTACTGTTCTGTGCCTCCTACCTACAAAACTCCGCAATCAAACAGTAACTAACCTCACGTAGTTCTTACAGCATAAATGCATTCACGTGGCCCAAAAAGTAGGAATTTTTATTGCAGTACACAAAGGTGTCTCTCAGTGGAGCAAGCAAACAGGTTCGAACCGAACTTGTCTGAGGCTTCAAGTGTGACTGACAGTTGTTCAGACGTCGCTTGGGGAGGGGAAATAAGGACAAAGATTGAAGCCGGCTTGCCTCCTGTCCTGATAATCACGATACAAGAAAGGAAATAAAAATTTCCACAAAAGCACAATCCATACCAGGAAAAAATAGTAAAGTGGTATCACAGTTAAGGAGAGAGGGCAGTCAACAGAACAACATGGAAGGGGTGGGCTTTTTAAAGCAGATACAAATTAGATGTTTTCCACAAGGATGGTGATCATATTTTAGGGTGGTAGAGTAAAATTATTAAGGACCAGTCAACAGAAAACTCGGGTTCTGAGGTTCTAGTTCTTTTGGCATTATTTAAACCAGTCTCTTTCCCTCTCTGGGCCTCAGCTGCATCCAGTAGAAAATGGGGGAAATCAGACTAAATGTTGTTTCAGGACCTTCTGAACCTTGGACATTCTGTTTATGAACAACACTATATGATAATTATTTGTGTACACTTGTCTCCTATTATCAGACTGAGCACCCAGACTCTTGGAACTGTGTAAACCCAAGGCCCAATCCTAGTGCCAGAAACACAAGAGTAGGTGTTTAGCAACTGCTGAATCAAAGTTCCAGCAATAACATCACAGGTTTTGGAATTCCAGGACAAAGAGAAGCTGGAAAGAGGTATTAAGCCCCTATGAACATATCCACCCCAAACCCATACTCGAATTATGTAACCCAGTTAACCAGCTGGCTCTCTCCCGAAGCAGCCAGTTTGGAGATGATCACATCTAAACTTGTTTTTTTTTTTCTCTTTTTTTCTTTTTTTTCACTTCAAGGTAAAGTGCCAACCATATCTTTAAGTATATCCAATTTATCCTATTTCTATCCTCTGTATCCCTCACAAATTGCAATCTACTGTGAATTCGCCTTGCATTACAGATCTTCCACCAGAATCTAAGCTTGAAAAAAAAGAAAAAAAAATTCCCTACATAACGCAGACCACCCTGAAGTAGCTTCCTCCAAGCTTGGATAGGACTATGTGAAGAGAGGGGAAAGGGGAGAAGAACATCAGGAAAGGAAAGGGAAATTACATTCGGGAGCTATCTAATTATAAGAGGCAGATTCCTCAAGTGCTGAACTCAGCAGCAAAAATCTATTACAGTCCTCCAACATTCCTCACCTATAAGCTTCAGCAAATCAAGCTTTCTGAAACCTCTCAAATGATTACCATCTTCAACAATGCTGTCACAACCCTAGATTGGATAGTTTTAAATGTGTACCACAATTTGTTCTTTTTTTTTTTTTTTTGAGACAGGGTGCTCTGTCGACCAGGCTGGAGTGCAATGGCTGGATCACATCTCACTGTGGTCTCAAACTCCTGGGCTCAGGCAATCCAGGCTAAATTTTTGATTTTCGGTAGAGACAGGTCTCACTATGTTGCCCAGGCTGGTCTCTTAACTCCTGAGTTCAAGCAATCCTCCCATATTGGCCTCCCAAAATGCTGGGATTATAGGTGTGAACTACGATGCACAGCCTCTAATTTATTTATTAACCAGAAAATCATAAGCCATGCAAGTAAACACCCAAAGAGTAGGCAGGCTTTTAAGGTGGTGGGCCACCTTTGATAACCTAATGTGGCAGGGGTTAAAGTTATACCAGAGCAGTCACTTAACTACAGGCCAGCTAAAATTTTATTTGGTGTCTGTCCGCAAAGGTGGAAAGTCCCATTGTAGAACTAAGAAAACTTTCTGCAATGACAAAAATATTCTACATCTGCCCCATTGAAAAGGCTGCCACTAACTAGTGACATGTGGCTACTAGGCACTTGAAGTGTGGCTAGTCCAATTAATGAATTGTCCAGGATCAGTTTTAAAAGCCACACAGGGGGAAGGGACAGTACAGCATTTGTAAGAAAAGGTGCTTTTGGCAAGAGCTTTTTGAGAATTCTGACTCTGAGGCTGCCCTTTAAAAAACTGGTTTTCTTGACAAAAGTGAAAATTGTGAATGACTACTGTTATTCCAGAGGTACCCAAGTCATTTGAGTCCCTTCAATTTTAAAATAAAAATATATCAAAACACTGCTTACTGAACAGGAAAATGCTGAAGTTCCTTCAGATGGTTCTGGTAGCTATTCAATGAGATCGTTTACTCTGGTGTTCTCCCATTCTAATACATGGGAATAACAGCAGCCACTATTCAAAAACTGCATAGAATTTTAGAACCGATCACCAGTGAACAAATTCAGCCTATTCTTCAATGCCAAATCTCACCCACTTTTCACCTTGTAAAGAATGTGACTCTGCAAATTCTCTTTTATACCATCATGTTTCTCTCTTTGTTGGATTATTTCTAACAGAACACACAAACACACCATTAATTTTTCCCATCTTTAAATCTTTATAGTTAATGGTTTCAGGTTTGTGCTTCTAGTTGCTGTTATTATCCAGTTTAAGAAATATTTCCCTACACTTGGGTCATAAAGACATTTGCCTATATTATTTCCTTAGAATTTTTATTATTTTCTCTTTTCCATTTAGATCTACACATCACCTGGAATTGATTTTTGGTGTTGGTGAGGTGGGAATCAAGTGCTCCCTTCCCCATACGGACATCTACTTGACACAGCATCATATACTGAAAAAGACTTGCTAACTGCTCCTTTGTTTAAAAAACTGGCCACATATGCATGAGTTTGTTTCTGGGTTCAGTAGTCTGTTGCACTGTTCTCTTTATCCCTGTGCTGATCCACACCATCGTCATTACTGCAGCTCTATAAGACTTCCTTTCATCTGTTACAGCAGGTTGTCCTTCAGAGTGTCTACGTTATCTCTTGCCTTTTGAATTTCCATAGGAATTTAGAATCAAATTATTTCAAAAGAAGGAAAGAAAAAAAGACAAGGAAAAAGATGAAATTGCTGGGATTTTCTTGGGGCTGCATTAGATCTAGAAATGAGTTAAGGAATACTGGAAGATTCAATATTGTAAAGATAGCAATCTATAAGCTATTTACTTGAGTCTTTAATTCTTTCAATAATGCTTCATAGTTTTCTGTCAAGGTCTTGCACATTTTAGTTCTTAGGTTTATTCTAGGTTTTTAATATAATTCAATTATTAATTCTAATAGTTTATCTCAGTTCTTTTGAGTTTTCTATACGCACAATTCTGTTTACATCCTTGTCTACTTAGCAGAAAATCCTGGCTGTTGTATTTCTTTCTTTCCAACATATACTCATTTTCTTGTCTTAGTGCACTGGCAAGGACCTCTAGTACAGTGCTAACCAGACAGCTTTAGTTTATCCCAAACCTCAAATGAAAAACTGTTGATATTTAATACTTAAGTATGGTGTTTGTATTTTTTTTTTAAAGACCCCTTTAGAAAATTAAAGGAATTCTCTATTTCTAATTTGTTAAAAATTTATACATGGGCCGGGTGCAGTGGCTCACATGTGCAATCCCAGCACTCTAGGAGGTCGAGGTAGGCAGATCGCCTGATGTCAGGAGGCCAGCCTGGCCAACATGGTGAAGCCCTATCGCTACTAAAACTACAAAAAATTAGCCAGGCATGGTGGCACGTGCCTGTACTCCTAGCTACTCGGAAGGCTGAGGCAGGAGAATTGCTTGAACCCAGGAGGCAGAGGTTGCAGTGAGCTGAAATCGTGCCTTTGCACTCCAGCCTAAGCAACAGAGAGAGACACAGTCTCTTCAAAAAAAAAAAAGAAAAAAAAATCATCAATGGATGTTTGATTTTTGGAAAAACTTCTGTATCTACAAGTTAATCATGTGATTTTTCTGTTAATATGTGAATTTGATTGGCTTGGGGGTGTTCAACCAAATTCACATTCCTAATCAGCCCATTTTAGGCTTACTGTATTGCTCTAAATGGTTGATTTGGTTTGTTTAGAATTTTTGCTTCTGTGTTTTGAGTGACATTACCTGTAATTTTCCATTTTTGTAATGTCCCTGTCAAGTTTTGTTACAAAGACTTATGCTAGCTTCAGAAAATGAATCAGGGAGTACTGGCTTGCTTTCTATTCTCTAGAAGTGTTTCTTTAAGACTGGTGTTATGCCTTTAAATGTTTAGGAAAATTTGCTGGTTGGCTAACTGGACTTGGAGTTAAATTTCCTTAGATATCCTGTTTTTTCTTTGTTTCTAACTAAGGCAAAACAACTGTAATCTTAGGAGAGAGAGATATATATATATATACACACACATATATATATGAATGAAAGATCTCATTCTGAAATTCACTATCTGCTTCTAGAAAACCATTTCCCAATCTTGTGAATTTGAAGGGTACTGCTGCTACAAATACATTTTAAAACACATTACATAAACAATAATCATAAATGAATTTAAATACGTGCTAGTTAATAGTCTGTCAAATGGTAAATATACAGTTCATTTTTGTGACCAGTTTTGCATTTCTAGACATTAAGGAATATCTAAATAATGGTTATCTGAAGGATCTTTTTACAAAAAAGGTGACTGTGGGTTACAGGCTATCCTCCTTATCCCTCTACATACTTGTATCGTAACACCTTATAGCATTTATCAAATATCCATTTCCTCCTATTAAACTGTAAGCTCCTCAAGTCTCAGTTCTGGTTTGTTTGTATATCCCTGACACCAATGTTGGGGGGCAGAATGGATGACGGAAAATGCACAAAAATGGAAAGAGGACCATCTCCTATTTTAAGGCATTGAAAGGGATGATTCAACAGCTACAGATAAAGAACCACTTGTCCAAATGCTGAAGAACCATTCACACGGAAGGAAATGTCAAAGGAGGTGCTGGGTAAAGAATGGCTTACCTGCTGGAAGTTCTGGACCTCTGCTAATGAGAAGGCAGTTTCCCATTGGTTAACACCGTCAGTACCGTTCTGCCATCACATCCACATCCAAGTATTCCGACTATAATCTCACTCCAACCTCAATCTCTATTGCCGAGTTAGTGGCCTCTCCTGTGTGTTCTAAAATAGCATTAACTATTCTGCCTTCCAACTTTGTATTTACTTGACACTTCTGCCCAATAAATAGTAAACTTCTTGAAGCCAAGGACTAAGTCTCACTAAATCTGGCAAGGGGTTAGCACATGCCAAGTGCTTAATAAATAGTTCAATTAATGATATGTAAATACTTCACAGCAGTGGTTGATTCTACGTTTCTCGCTAGGTAAATTCCCAAGAAGAAATGAAGCACAGGAACAACAGAAAGTGGGCAGTGAAAAGAGAGGAAAAGGGATGCAAAAAAAATAAATTTCAAAATTTTCCCTGAAACTAGCTTTGCTGTCATCCCTAAGTTTCCTTTCTTCCTCTAAAACCAGCTAAAAGGACTGAATAACATAAAGCTGCACTGGGCCAGGCGTGGTGGCTCACGCCTGTAATCCCAGCACTTTGGGAGGCTGAGGTGGGCAGATCACTTGAGCTCAGGAGTTTGAGATTAGCCTGGGCAACATGATGAAACCCCGTCTCTACCAAAAATACAAAAAAAAAAAAAAAAAAGATAAAGATAAACTGAGGGAAAAGGCATATTGGCTGAACAGCATTTAGGCTACGCAGTATCTACACGCATGCTACAACTTGATCTACTACTGCAAAACAATCAGCATAAGCAGTTTCACCCAGAAATGTTAATGCCTATCAAAGCAGAAAAAGTTAATTATCAGCAGCTGCCGGCTATAGCAGCTAGAGACCAGAAGAGGGCAGCAAAGGCTCACCCAAATCCAAGTCCACTGAAAGCCTCCCATATTATATAGCCACTTACCCAGCTTTGGGGTGAAGAGTTAGTCAGATGGCTGTTCCCACAGTGCAGGTGAGAGATGACTTGGAATGAGCCATGGTAGCTGGGATGACAGAGGGAAAGCTCATGGTAGTGAAGGTGTGAAGGGGCTAAAGCAGGTGGACAGTGAAAAGGCATCAGCCAAGAAGGAGTTCAAATGAAGAAACCTAAGTGCCTAGGACAGCCAAGTCAGAAACAGAAAAAGAGAGACCCATACCAATCAGAAGCAGAGAGCCAAGGGCACAAATAAAACATGCACTGCACATTCAACCTCTAGAACAGGGGAAACAGGCAGGAGCTGACCCTGAGGCAAGAGGCCTCTATTATATTGCCTGCTGTAACCTAGAGTCTTTGAAGCCATGTTCTTGCTCATTCCGTTCTGGAGAAGACAGCACCTTGGGTTCGACTGTAGTTGCTCCAGCAGCTTCATCTCAGGGGCAATCATATTCTGGTACTACAGTTTTTACCAAATCCAATGGAGACTCAGAGCACAAAAAAAAGTTAGCCATGTACAGATCTAGGTTATTCTTTTCAACAAAACCAATTCTTTCTTTGTAAGGGAGGAACCATCTCTGTATTTTTTTTTAATCCTGTATTACATTTAGGTTGTTCTCAGTGTTTCGCTATTACAAAGGTATTATTAATATTCATACATATAGTTTGGCATGCATTTGAAAATATATCCATAAAAGTACATTTCTAGAAGTAAAATTGCTGGTTCAAACAGTATGTGATTTTTCTTAAAATTTCAAGATATATTGCTACACTGCCTCCTAAAAAGCAGCATCAATTTTTTGAAACCTGTCACCCAGGTTGGGGTGCAGTATCATGATCACAGCTCACTGCAGCTTTGAACTCCTAGGGCTCAAGTGATCCTCCCGCCTCAGTGCTGAGTAGCTGGGACTACAGGCATACGCCACCACAACAGGCTAATACTTTTTTTTTTTTTTTTTTTTTTTTGTAGAGACAGGGTTTTGCCACATTGCCAAGGCTGGCAATTTTTATTCAAAGCAAAGCTAACTGATCACAGTTTGGAGTTGACCCTGGAGGGGAATCAGTAGTTTTCAGGGTACTCCCTGAGGAAAGATAGGCTGGTCCTATGGACAGCAGTAAGCCAAGCCTCAGAGAATAGAGAAGCCCTGAGGCAGAACTTGGACCAGTATACTTTGAGTGAAGCCATATTTCATATGCAGTTTTAAGTTCTCTTTGTTCTAATGCCCTTCTGTTAAATCCTTTATTAAATATTAATAGCCTAGGAACCAGGCCCAAACTATAGTCTTATTAAATACTATAGCCTAGGAGCTGGGCCTAAACTTAAGCCAAAGTGACACCAGTGAGAACACCTTAGGGAAGCCGGTGACCCAATGGGCCATGGGTCAAAGGACTGGCTGGAAGGACAAGTAGCTTACCTAGGAAGTCCCAGAAATACCTGGAGAGGAAAGCCAGACAAACTGTTCAACTGAAGTTAAGAAGAGCAAGGGCTCAAATCATTAAGAATTGGGCATTAATGGAAAATGTGATCCCAAAAGTCAGTGAAATGAGGACTTAAATGGGTTATACTTAAAAAAGTGCTTCAAGAAAATTAATGATGTTATGCACATGGCTGGGTGTGGTGGTTCACCCCTGTAATCCCAGCACTTTGGGTAGCGGAGGGGAGCAGATCACTTGAGGTCAGTAGTTCGAGGCCAGCCTGGCCAGCATGGCAAAACCTTGTCTCTAGTGAAAATACAAAAAGTAGCCGGGTATGGTGGTGAATGCTGGTAATCCCAGCTGCTTTGGAGGCTGTTGAGAAAGAAAGAGAGAGAGAGAGAGAGAGAGAGAGAAGAGAGAGAAGGAAGGAAGGAAGGAAGGCCGGCCGGCAGGCAATAGAAGCACAGACAACTAGCTACTTTACTTTTGGGAAGGACAATGAGGAAAAATCGCTGAAAAATGGGAATCAGAGTCTTAAGAAGTCTGAGATGCAAGAAACAATAGAACGTGGCAGACCAGACTGCCTGAATGTCTTACTATTTCCATTATGTTCAATGAGGAACACTTTCCTCCAGGGAATTCTGGTGGAGCTCAATTACCTGTACAGTCAATAACTTGCTCTAGATGACACACACCCTGCTATAGACATCTAACATTTTGCATTCATGAAATGTGACCAGCTCACTAAAACTGCCAGTGTTTCCACTGATGATAGTTTTAGGATCCTGCCTAACACGACTGGTTTTGCACAGACGTATGTGATACACGGCACATCTCCACAAACCCTGTATCCTCCTGCCCATGCCACATTCTGTAGGCCTTCCAGACTTTAAGGAAAAGAAGGAAATATATGGGCAGATTTCTAATTTGTACTACAAAACAAATCATAACATTAAATAAATCCCTTAAGGCAGTACAACTCTTTGTAGAGTAAATATAAAATTTAAGCTTCCATAGGAAGCTTATTTCTTCCCCTGGCTTGCTTGTTCCTGTTGCAATAGTGTCTTGTAAATAAAACAAAATAGACTTAAGAGATGATGACATTTTAAAGACCAACAAAATAATCTCCAATAACAACAACCTCAAAATACCTATCATTACATGGTATCTCTAATCAGATATTTCACAACAAAGCAAAGTGAGAATCTACTGAAAACACAGTGGGCCACATAATCATATACTAAATAAATTCCAGGTAGATAAGAAAGGATAATGTAAAATTAATAAAACTTTTAGAAAATATGGGTAAGTATCTGAATGGAGACAGATTTCCTAAACCTAAAGGCAATGAAACCCTACAAAAGAACATACCAATAGATTTGTTCCTCAAATTATTTTATTTATTTACTTTTTTTGAGACGGAGTCTCGCTCTGTCTCCCAGGCTGGAGTGCAATGGCATGATCTCGGTTCACTGCAACCTCTGCCTCCTGGGTTCAAGCAATTCTCCTGCCTCAGCCTCCTGTGCAGCTGGGATTACAGGTGCCCACCACCACACCTGGCTATGTACTATGAGAAGCCATGCCACTAGGAACAAAGGGAAAGCTATGAAACCTGCTGGCAGATCTACAACACAGAAATGGCTGGCAAGATCAACTTCTTGATGCAAAAGAATAAGGCAGAACTGAGGCAAGAATGCTGAGGCCTGTGGATAAGACATCCAGTATGAAAATACCCAACCAGTTTTTGTCTCTATCTCTTTTCTTTCAACAACCCTATTTTCTATTACTATTCCCTACAATAACCAATCACGTTACCAAGAAGGCCTCCACATATAGAAACAATCCTATTAGTTGCCAGTGGACCCTCTCTTTTATTAAGTGAAGGAAGAAACGGAGTCTGAAATTAGTCTAGGAGTAGAATGGTGTTTCCCAGGGGATGGAGGAGGCGGCAATGAGGAGTTACTGTTTAATGGGTAGAGTTTCAGTTTAGGAAGATGAAAAAGTTCTGGAGATGGAGAGTGGTGGTGGCTGCCCAAAAGGTAAATGTACTGTATGTACTTAATGCTACTGCACTGTACACTTAAATGGTTAAGATGGTACATTTTATGTTATGTGTACTTTATTACAGTAAAAAAAAATGTAACTTATGTAATAGGTAAAAATACATGTAAAATCATGTCTAATAAGGGGTTAATATCCAGAATCTATAACTCCCAGAACTGAAGAGCAAAAAAAAAAAAAAAACCTGATTAAAAAATGGCAAAAGGAAGTATAAATCAACACCACCATCTCACACTCACTAGAATAGTTACTATAAAATAAAAAATAAATAAAAACCAGAAAATAACAAGTGTTGACGAGGATTTGGAGAAACTGGAATCTCTCTGCACTGTTGCTGGGAATATAAAATGGTACAGCTGCTATGAAAAACAGTATGGCAGTTCCTTACAAAATAAAAAACTGAATTACCATATGATCTAGCAATTCCACTTCTGGGTATATACCAAAAAGAACTGAAAGCAGGGTCTTTGAAGAGATACTTGTCCGCCCATGTTCATAGCAACATTATTCACAATAGCCAAAAGGTAGAAGCAACTCCAAGTATTTATCAATGGATGAATAAACAAAAGGTGATGTATATTACAATGAAATTTTTTTTTCTTGAGATGGTATCTTGCACCATCACCCAGGCTGGAGTGCAGTGGCGCGATCTTGGATCACTACAACCTCTGCCTCCCAGCTTCAAGTGATCCTCCTGCCTCAGCCTCCTAAGTAGCTGGGACTACAGGCACCTGCCACCACACCAGACTAACTTTTCTATTTTTTTTTAGTAGAGACAGGGTTTCACCATGTTGGCCAGGCCGGTCTCAAACTCCTGACTTCAAGTGAACTACCTCGGCCTCCCAAAGTGCTGGGATTATAGGCATGAACCACCACGTTCAGCCTTACAAAAGAGTATTATTCAGCCTTATAAAGAAAGGAAATTGTGGCATATGCTACAACATGGATAAACCTTGAGGACCTGCTAACTGAAATAAGCCAGTTACAAAAAGACAAATAATGTATGATTCTACTTGTATGAGGTACATACAGCAGCCAAATTCAGAGACACAGAAAGTAGAAAGGTGGTCTTTTAAAAACATATTATGCCACTCCTTTGCATAAAACCCTCCAGTGGCTTCTCGAAAAAGCAGAATAAAATCTAGACCACTTTCCCTGGCTTACAAAGAACTACATGGGCTGGCCCATGCTCACCTCCCCAACCTCATCTCGTATCATTCCCACTCCGCATCCACCGTGCTTGCAAATATCAGCCTTTTGTTTCCCTCATCTTTCCGGCTTTAGGGATTTTGCACTAGCTGTATTATTTCCCTGAAATGTTCTTTCCATGACCCTGATTTTCACCTGAATTGTTAGTTGAAGGTCATCTTCAGCACCTAATAGAGAGCAGCTAACTACCCAATTACTTGCACAACATAAATCTTGAAATGATCATGTGATATGGTTTGGATATTTGTCCCCTACAAATCTCATGTTGTATTGTAATCCCCAATGTTGGAGATGGGACTTCGTGGGAGGTATCTGAATCTTGCGGGTGGATCCCTAATGAATGGCTTAGCACCATCCGCTTGGTGAAGAGCGAGTTCTCACTTTGGTACTCCATGAAAGACCTGGTTGTTTAGAAGAGCATGGCACTGGCTGGGTTCAGTGGCTCATGCCTGTAATCCCAGCACTTTGGGAGGCCAAAGTGGGTGAATCACCTGAGGTAAGGAGTTTGAGACCAGCCTGACCAACATGGTGAAACCCCATCTCTGTTAAAAATACAAAAATTAGGGTCAGGTGCGGTGGCTCACACCTGTAATCTCAGCGCTTTGGGAGGCCAAGGCGGGTGGATCACCTGAGGTCGGGAGTTTGAGACCAGCCTGACCAACATGGTGAAACCCCATCTCTACTAAAAATACCAAATTAGCCGGGCGTGGTGGCACATGCCTATAGTCCCAGCTATTAGGGAGGCTGAGGCAGGAGAATCGCTTGAATCCAGGAGGCAGAGGTTGCAGTGAGCCGAGATCAAGCCATTGCACTCCAGCCTGGACAACAAGAGCAAAAGTCCATCGCAAAAAAAAAAAAAAAAAAAAAAAAAAAAAAAAAGCTGGACATTGTGGCAGGTGCCTGTAATCCCAGCTATTAGGCAGGCTGAGGCAGGGGACTCACTTGAACCTGGGGGACGAAGGTTGCAGTGAGCCGAGAATGCGCCATTGCACTCCAGCCTGGGCAACAGAGCAAGGCTCCATCTCAATTTAAAAAAAAAAAAAAGCTTGGCATCTTCCCACAACTCTCTCTTTCCCTCTTCCTGAGGCCTCACCAGAAACCGATGCAGCACCATGCTTTGTGTAAAGTCTGCAGAACTGCAAGCCAATTAAACTTTTCTTTATAAATTTCCCCACCTCAGGTATTTCTTTATAGCAACACAAGAACAGACTAACATAATCATGCTCAGTGAGAGAAGCCAGACACAAAAGGCTACATTTTGAGATCCTATTTTATGAAATGTACAGAATAGGTAAATTCACATACAGAAATATCAGTGGTTGCTGGGAGCAGGAGGCAAGAAATGTGAAGCATGGGATATGTTTCTGTTTGTTTGTGTCACCTATGATTTCTTTCAGCAGTGTTTTCTAGTTTTCCTTGTAGAGGTCTTTCAGCTCTTAGGTCTATTCCTAATTTTTTTTTTTTTTTTGCAGCTATTGTAAAAGCAGTTGAGTTCTTGATTTGATTCTCACTTGGTCACTGTTGGTGTATAGTTCAGGTTCCTTGTTTCTTTGTTGACTTTCTGTCTTGATGACCTGTCTAGTGCTATCAGTGGAGTACTAAAGTCCCCCACTATTATTGTGCTGCTCTTTATCTCATTTCACAGGTCTAGTAGCAATTGTTTTGTAAATTTGGGAGCTCCAGTGTTAAATGCAAATATATTTAGGATTATGATATTTTCCTGTTGGACTAATCCTTTTATCATTATATAATGTCCCTCCTTGTCTTTGTTAACTGTTGTTGCTTTAAAGTCTGTTTTGTCTGATATAAGGATAGCTACTCCTGTTCAGTTTTCATGTTCATTTGCATGGAATATCTTTTTTCACTCCTTTACCTTAAGTTTATATGAGTCCTTATGTGTTAGGTGAGTCTCTTGAAGACAGCAGATACTTGGTGAATTCTTTTTTTTTTTTGAGACGGAGTCTTGCTCTGTCGCCCAGGCTGGAGTGCAGTGGCCAGATCTCAGCTCACTGCAAGCTCCGCCTCCCGGGTTCATGCCATTCTCCTGCCTCAGCCTCTCGAGTAGCTGGGACTACAGGCGCCCGCCACCTCGCCCGGCTAGTTTTTTGTATATTTTTTAGTAGAGATGGGGTTTCACCGTGTTAGCCAGGATGGTCTTGATCTCCTGACCTCGTGATCCGCCCATCTCGGCCTCCCAAAGTGCTGGGATTACAGGCTTGAGCCACCGCGCCCGGCCACTTGGTGAATTCTTACCCATTCTGCCACTCTGTATTCTTTGCAGAGCATTTAGGCCATTTACGTTCAATGTTAGTATTGAGATGTGAGCTACTAATCTATTCATCATTTTCGCTGTTGCCTGAATATCTTGTTATTTTTTTTCCTTGTGTTATTGTTTTATAGGCCCTGTGAGATTTATGCTTTAAGGAGGTTCTATTTTGGTGTACTTTGAAGTTTTGTTTCAAGATTTAGAACTCCTGCCAGGCATGGTGGCTCGCCCCTGTAATCCCAGCACTTTGGGAGGCCGAGGTGGGTGGATCACCTGAGATTGGGAGTTCAAGACCAGCCTGACCAACATGGAGAAACCCTGTCTCTACTAAAAATACAAAAAATTTGCTGGGCATGGTGGCGCATGCCTGTAATCCCAGATACTTGGGAGGCTGAGGCAGGAGAATCACTAGAACCTAGTAGGTGGAGGTTGCGGTGAGCTGGGATTGCACCATTGCACTCCAGCCTGGGCAACAAGAGTGAAACTCTGTCTCAAAAAAAAAAAAAAAAAAGATTTAGAACTCCTTTTAGCAGTTCTTGTAGTGCTGGCTTGGTGGTGTCAAATTCTCTCAGCATTTGTTTGTCTGAATAAGACTTTACCTTTCCTTCATTTATGAAGCTTAGTTTCACTGGATACAAAATTCGTGGCTGATAATTGTTTTGTTTAAGGAGGCTAAACATAGGACCCCAATCCCTTCTATCTTGCAGGGTTTCTGCTGAAAAATGTGCTGTTAATCTGACAGGTTTTCCTTTATAGGTTATCTGATGCTTTTCCCTAATAGTTCTTAAGGTTCTTTTCTTCATCTTTTAGTTAGCCTGATGACTGTGTGCCTAGGTGATAATCTTTTTGCAATGAATTTCTCAGGAGTTATTTGAACTTCTCGTATTTGGATGTATAGATCTCTAGCAAGGCCAGGGAAGTTTTCCTCAATCGTTCCCTCAAATAAGTTTTCCAAACTTTTAGATTTCCCTTCTTCCTCAGCAACACCAATTATTCTTGGGCTTCATCGTTTAACATAACCTCAAACTTCTTGGAGGCTTTATTCAGTTTATTCATTTTTGTCACACTGGGTTAATTAAAAAGGCCTATCTTTGACCCCTCAAGTTCTTTCTTCTACTTGTTCAATTCTATTGAAATTTTCCAGTGTATTTTGCATTTCTCTAAGTGTGTCTTTCATTTCCTGAAGTTGTGATTGTATTTTATTGATTCTATTTCTCTAGAGATTTTTTGGTCCATACCTTTTTTTTTTTTTTTTTTTTTAAATGTCAGAGGAAATGTCTGGGGGTAAATGGCTGTTATTCAGATTCTTTTGTCCCATGGGGTGATCCCTTGACATGGTGCTCTCCTCCTTCCCCTAGGGATGAGGTTCCTGAGAGCCAGACTACAGTGATTGTTACTGCTCTTCTGCATCTAGCCATCTAGTGGAGCTACCTGGGTCCACACTGGTAATGGGGAGTGTCTCCAAAGAGTCCTGTAATGTGATCAGTATCCAGGTCTCTCAGCTTTACCATCAGTATCTGCTCTGGTGGAGGTAGCAGGGGAATGAAGTGGACTCTGTGAGGGTCCTTGGTAGTTTTGTTTAGTGCAGGGACTGGTTTTCTCAAATGCTGGTTGCACTGGCAGTGAAGCTGTAACGTGGACAGACTCAGAACCTCTGGTTAGTTAGGATGTTACAGGCAGTAGAATTTGCTATTATTTTCTCCTTTCTTGGTGCAGAGTTGTTCTTTTATGAGTTGCTGTAATGGCTTCAGTTGGTTGGTCTCCAGCCAGAAGGTAGCCTTTCAATACAACATCGACTGCCTGCATAGTATGGGGGGATACAAGTTTGCCCTAAGGTCACCTGGGTAAGTATTCTGATTTCTCAGGTGATGGGCGGTGCCACAGAGCTCCCAAGATACTATGTGTTTTGTTTTAGGCTATCAGGGCAGATAAAGACCATCAGGTAAGCTACAGGTTAGGCATATCTGAGACTCTCCTTGGGCAGGGCTTGCTGTGGCCACGTGGGTCGGGGCGGGGGGGGGGGGGGGGGGGGTGTCATTCTTAGGCCAATAAAATTGTGTTCCCTGGGGGATTATGGTTGACTCTGCTGCTTCAAACAGATCACCAGGGAGTTGGGGGGAAGCTGGCGGTGACAGGTCTCACTGAACTCCCGCACAACCAGCAAGGCCGGTCTCACTCCCATCATGGCCCAACAGCACCCTTATATCCAGGCAGCCTTAGAGCAAGGCTGAGATCTTGCCCCAGGCTACAAAAGCCTCTGCTGAGAAAGCAGGAAAGGATTTCAGGTCTCGCCCCTCCCTGCCTGCCCCAACTTCTGTGCCAGTATCTGCACTTTCGGTTTGCCCACTCCCAATATTGCCCAGGAAAATCTGCATTCAGTCAAAATTATTACAAAGCTAGGCTGTAAATTTTCTCTCCATGGTCCTTCCCCAATTCTAATGGCAGCCTTCCCCAAGGACCCCTGGTAAGATAAAAGTCAGATATGGCTTCCCTGGGGACTAGAAGTGTCTACAGAGCTCTTTCTTGCCGCTGCCTCGATTTTTTTTTTTTTTTTAGACAGAGTCACACTCTGTGGCCCAGGCTGGAGTGCAGTGGCATGATCTCAGCTCACTGCAGCCTCCACCTCCTGGGTTAAAGCGATTCTCCTGCCTCGGTTCCCTAAGTAACTGGGATTACAGGCATATGCCACATGCCCAGCTAATTTCTGTATTTTTAGTAGAGACAGGATTTCGCCACATTAGCCAGGCTGGTCTCGAACTCCTGACCGCAGGTGATCCACCCACCTTGGCCTCCCAAGATGCTGGGATTACAGGTACGAGCCACTGCGCCTGGCCTTGCATCAACTTTTATATTTCATTTGGCTCTCTAAATTCGTATCAGCTCTAGGTAAGGTTAAATCCTTCTCCCATGATCTGGATTTTCAGGTTCCCCAGTGAGGATGTGTGTTCAGAGGCAGACTTTCCTTCCCCCTCTTGCACTTTGGGCACTCACTTTTTGGCTGTCTCATGGAATTTGCAGCGACAACCCGCTTATTTCGAAGGGTCTGTGAATAATTTCGTCTTTACTGTTATGTTCCTGCAGTAGTTCTTGAAGCAAAAGTTCACGATGTGAGTCTCCACACACTGTTTTGTCCATCCGAGTAGAAGCTGCAAGTTAATCCTGCCCTCTTTTGATTTAAAATTACACATCTTACTTGAATTCTAACAGTAGGTTAACGTTTATTTTTTATATTTGAACTATTTATCTAAAAATATCAATAATTCTATAGATTAACAATACTTTCATCACTTTTTTTGGTTTTGGAGACAGAGTCTCACTCTGTCACCCAGGCAGGAGTGCAGTGTCTCAGTTCAATACAACCTCCGCCTCTGGGTTCAAGAGATTCTCCTGCCTCAACCTTCCAAGTAGTTGGGATTACAGGCGTGTACCACACCACACTCAGCTAATTTTCGCTAGAGACAGGGTTTTACCATATTGGCCAGGCTGGTCTTGAACTCCTGGCCTCCAGTGATCCGCCTGCCTTGGCCTCCCAAACTGCTGGGATTCCAAGCATGAACCACCACACCCGGCCACTTCCAGCACTTTTTAAATGAAACACTGCTAAACTTTTACAAATCTAGTTCCTATCTTAAGCTAGAGAATCTTTATCAAGGTACAATCAAGAAACTTGATTTTACAAGGATGAAAAACATTTCATACAAATATGGTGAGAAAAAAAAATCTGTTAATACTGAAATTCCAATTGTTATTTCTCAGGAGAGAAACTGCATAGAGTGCTGTGTTTGTTTTTACAATCAATATGTAAATCATTTTTTTTTTTTTTGGAGACAGGGTCTCACTCCATCACCCAGGCTGGAGTGCATGCAGTGGCTTGATCTCCATGCAACCTCAAGTAATCCTCCCACCTCAGCCTCCTGAGTAGCTAGGTATGTACCACTAGGCCCAGCTAATTTTGTGTTTTTTGTACACACAGGGTTTTGCTATGTTGTCCAGACTGGTCAGCTGGTCTCAAACTCTTGAGGTTGAGTGATCCACTCACTTCGGCCTCCCAGAGTGCTGGGGTTACAGGCATGAGCCACTGCGCCTGGCCAACAATCAATATGTAATTTTTAAAAATTAAAGAGGCCAGGCATGATGACTCATGCCTGTAATCCCAGCACTTTAGAAGACCAAAGCAGGTGGATCATTTGAGGCCAGGAGTTGAAGACCAGCCTGGCCAGCATGGTGAAACCCCGTCTCTACTAAAAAAAAATACAGGCAGGGTACAGTGGCTCATGCCTGTAATCCCAGCACTTTGGGAGGCCGAGGCAGAGGCAGATCACTTGAGGTCAGGAGTTCATGACCAGCCTGGCCAACCTGGTGAAACCATATCTATTCTAAAAATACAAAAACTTGCCAGATGTGGTGGTGTGCACCTGTAATCCCAGCTACTCGGGAGGCTAAGGCTGGAGAATTGCTTGAACCCAGGAGGTGGAGGTTGCAGTGAGCCAAGATCACACCACTGCATTCCAGCCTGGGCAATGGAGCAAGACTCCATTTCAAAAATAAATAAATAAATACTAAAAAATAAAAAGATCAAGAAAAAGGAAGTACACAGTCATGGAAGAAAAACTGGTACGTCTTGAACAAAAATCTGAAACTCTGAAATCTGAAATGCTAGAAAATCCAAAACTTCTGAGTACAGATTTCACACTCAAAGGAAGTACTCAATGGAACATTTTGAAGTTTCAGATTTGGGATGCTCAACCAGTATATAACGCAAATATATAAAACCTGAAAAAAATCAAAAATCCCAAACACTTCTGGTCCCAAGGATTTTAGATAAGCGATATTGAACCTGTTAGTACATTTTCCATCTTCCCTGAAGATGGTATGCATGGGATTACCTATACACAAGCTAGATGGGTGCTTTTTTCCAAGACAAATGAACGAAGCCTACTATAAGGAATTCTTGTCAAGAAAGACTCCTGCTTAGAATCACACATAAGCAATTTAGGAAGGACTCTCCTATTTTCGTTTCTCAAATGGCCATCCTCCTGGCAATGTATCAAGAACTCTGAAAACGTATATAATTGAGGCTACAAGTTAATTTACCTCAACTGAGGGAATAGTCTTATCAAATTCTTCAATATTTTATCTCATTCTTGGGTCAGATCTAATCCCCCAGCTCAAGCTTGTTCTCACTGTGAAAATGTGACTATTTTCAAACTGACATTAGCTGAGTTAATTTCAGTATCTAAGTGAAACATGACTACAGGCGGTGCGCGCCCGTATTCCCAGCTACTTAGGGAGGTTGAGGTGGGAGAATCCCTTGAACGTGGGGGCAGAAGTCGCAGTGAGCAGAAATTGCGCCACTGCATCCCAGCCTGGGCGACAAAGTGAGACCCTGTCACAAACAAACAAACAAAAAACTCACATAGAATTCTGAGCCTGACACAGGGTAGGGATGACTTGGAAGAGGATCCTGGAGTAACAAATAGTCATGAATCAGAATAAAGGCCTGGAGGCAAGAGAGAAACTACAGGCAAAGACTGATGCCAATGGTTCAGTTCCACTGTGACTCTCTGAGGCCTTCTCCACTTGCAGATATATTTCTCCAAGCATGTCACAGTTGAATGGGTAAAGTTAAAATAGGAATAGGTTTCTTCAAACAGCAGAGTACAGACTCAAGCAAGGCAGCTTGGGATGGAATCCCAGTGTACTGCTATGTGATCTTAGGTAAATATTTAATCCTCACTGATAAAACTGGAATAAAGCAGTCCCTACTTCAAAGGGTGTTATGACTACCTGGTTAAGAGCAACCTTCTTCCAGTACTTCTATGCCCCCTTTCCTGCTTTCTTATTCTTCACAACACAAGTAATCGGTTAACAATATCTTTATTACCTTGCCTATTGCTCTATATGTAGTAGCTACTCAAATATAAATGTTTGCTACCTAGAAATTATGGAATATGGCCCTGTGAACGAATGTAAAAATAATGCTGGAGGGCTTGTGTAAATTGCTATGCCCAATATAAATTAATGAGAATTTGTAACTCACAGGATTTAATAATTCACATCAGAGCTGCAGTTTCTTCCAGTACTATAAACTATAAACAGATACATATCAAGAGAGAAACTTCAAGCTGGAGGACAACAGATCAAGCGAAAAAACTGGGGATTGGCCACCACCTCCAAGGCTGTAGAGAGGATGTCCAACAAATACATTGGCCCTCACACTCCTTGCATGAACTGTGGTTCCATCCCCAGTCATACACGGATTACTTAAAAATGAGAAAACTTTTAAGAAAAATCAACTTTTCTTCCCCAATCTGAGAAACACACCATGCCTGAAAGGTAAGCAAAGACAAGCAAAGAATCAACACGTTTTGACAATGTGCTCAGAACACCTAAGCAAATATTTTATATGACTTGCATTTGATATAGAAGATCTAGTCTAGCCCTAGCACTGTGGGTTACCACTGAACAAGTAATTTCTCCCATGGTGGTCACAGCTCCCAAGTTTATTTTTTTTTTTTTTTTTTTTTTTTTTTTTTTTTTGAGACGGAGTCTCGCTCTGTCGCCCAGGCTGGAGTGCAGTGGCGCGATCTCGGCTCACTGCAAGCTCCATCTCCCGGGTTCACGCCATTCTCCCGCCTCAGCCTCCGAGTAGCTGGGACTACAGGCGCCCGCCACCACACCCGGCTAGTTTTTTGTATTTTTAGTAGAGACGGGGTTTCACCATGTTAGCCAGGATGGTCTCGATCTCCTGACCTCGTGATCCACCCGCCTCGGCCTCCCAAAGTGCTGGGATTACAGGCTTGAGCCACCGCGCCCGGCCTCAAGTTTATTTTTTTAAAAGCAGGTTGGGGCTAGGCGTGGTGGCTCACGCCTGTAATACTAGCACTTTGGGAGGCCAAGGAGGCAGATCACCTGAGGTTGGGAGTTTGAGACCAGCCTGACCAACATGGAGAAACCTCGTCTCTACTAAAAATACAAAATTAGCTGGGCGTGGTGGCAGATGCCTGTAATCCCAGTTACTTGGGAGGCTGAGGCTGGAGAATCGCTTGAACCCGGGAGGTGGAGGTTGCAGCGAGCCAAGATCGCACCATTGCACTCCAGCCTGGGCAACAAGAGTGAAACTCTGTCTGAAAAATAAAAAAATAAAATAAAATAAAAATAAAAAGCAGGTTGGTATAAACATACTCTATGATCCCTTTAATTCTGAGTGAGACTATGTAAGGAAGTGGGGAAGGGAGAGAGAGTGAGTGTGCAGAGGGCAACAGTTTCGGCCGGGCGCCGTGGCTCAAGCCTGTAATCCCAGCACTGTGGGAGGCCGAGACGGGCGGATCACAAGGTCAGGAGATCGAGACCATCCTGGCTAACACGGTGAAACCCTGTCTCTACTAAAAAAATACAAAAAAAACTAGCCGGGCGAGGTGGCGGGCGCCTGTAGTCCCAGCTACTCGGGAGGCTGAGGCAGGAGAATGGCGTAAACCCGGGAGGCAGAGCTTGCAGTGAGCTGAGATCCAGCCACTGCACTCCAGCCTGGGCAACAGAGCCAGACTCCGTCTCAAAAAACAAACAAACAAACAAACAAACAAACAAAACAGTTTCATCTTAGTTTTTGCAAAACCAATACCCACATGTCATAGAAAGACATCAGGGGGCTGTTGTAAATGTAGGGATCTGATTTTTAAATATGCTATCCACCCAGTCCCCTCCCCAGAATAACACCTGATGATCCTGTTGAAAGCTATAATCTGGCTGGGCACGGTAGCTCACGCCTGTAATCCAAACACTCTGGGAGGCCGAGTTGGGTGGATCACTTGGGGCCAGGAGTTCGAGACCAGCCTGGCCAACGTGGTGAAACCCCATTTCCACATAAATACAAAAATTAGCCGGGCGTGGTGATGAACACCTGTAGTCCCAGCTACTTGGGAGGCAGAGGCTCAACAATCACTTGAACCAGGAGGCAGACACTGCAGTGAGCTGAGATCTTTCCACTGCACTCCAGCCTGGCAACAGAGAGAGACTCTTGTCTCAAAATAATAAATAAACAAACAAACAAACATAAAAATACAAAAAATTAGCTGGGCGCTGTGGCACACGCCTGCAATCTCAGCTACTCAGGAGGCTGAGAATTGTTTGAACCTGGGAGGCAGAGGTTGCCGTGAGCCAAGATTGTGCACTGCACTCCAGCCTGAGCAACGAAGGGAGATTCAGTCTCCCCACCCCCCCAAAAAAAAGAGAAAAAAAGGCTGTAATCTGTAACTTTTCTTTTATCCACTTCACTTATTATAAAATGCTAATACTAGAATCTTTACCTGTTTTGTTTCTGACTGTATTCCCTAAATGCCTAGACACAGAGCTACCAATCAATAAGTATTACTTGCTGACTGAATGAGTTGAATAAACGCTAAATACATAGTCAAAAGACCCTAATCCATTTTCTCCATTTCCATTTAGGAAACAATCAATATATACATGGTAGATAGGAAGAAAGGAGAGATAGTTCTTTAATCTGCTGATCTCCTATTCCTTAATAATATTCCTTAAACTTCTTTTCCCTTTTTTCCCCCGTATTTCCAGAAAAATCTCCTGTCTTAAAAGCACAAAATCACCTATAGAAAGATTAATAAATTAGAAAACAAAAACAGTTTAAGGGGCGACAGGAAGTAGCTGGCAAAGACAGACAAAAAGCTTATCTTTAGAATCTAAGGTCTGGAGACAACCCGGAGGGCAGTCTGGCTCCTATACTATAAATGAGCAAATGGACAGTAGCATAACACACTTAGCAGAAGAAAAAAAAATTTAACCCAAAAGCACCTTCATAATTATGATGCACAATCACTTGTAACATTAGTAACCTAAAATGATTTTGCTTTCTCCCTCTATCATCACTCTTAACTTCAAATGCTCATTTCTAAAATCTGTAGTATACAAAATTTTCTGTAGCCACCTATATATTCTAGAAGTCTCTTTCAGTGGCTTGCCTTTGAAATAAGTTAAAAACGAAACTCATGCCTCTTGATTGGTACAATAATAAAGGAGACTGGAATGCTATGGCTACCACTCCCTGTAAAGAGAGTGAAATCAGTCTGAGCAAAGCTCACAAAGACAAAGAGACCAACAAACAGAACAAAGAAACCATTTGGAAAATCCCAATGATCAACCAACTTCTTGATCCAGCTCCAACACAATAGGAGAGGAGGATCTTGATCAAAACAGCAGAGAAAAAGACTGCTTAGATTGGTCTGCACTGGAAACTACCAAAGGAGTGACAGATTCCTGCATATAACACACAGGAAATGGGAGGGAAGCCACTGGAAACTGGTGATGAAAAAGACTAAATTTAAGTCCATCCAGATCGGCAGCCAGATGTTCTCAATGCCCAGCCCACAGAAATATTTACTGCAAGGGCTGGGCCATCAAGGGTACTGATCAGGTTTCTTTAGAGATAAAAAGAACAAAAGCAAAAAGCACAATGAAACCACCACCAATAGATTGGACATAATTTAAAATATACATGTATCAGGCCCAAAGTAGACTTCTTGTGTATGAACCAGATCGATTCAATTGACAATCCCCAATATTTAAAATGGCCTTTGTAAACAGAGCCAAAAAAATTTTTTGAAAGTAAAGTATAAGAAGAAAACATAATTCAATGCAATTAACGCCAAAAGTGGACCAAAAGGTAATGTCCAAGATATTTCCAACATGAGTTGCTGAGATAGCTATCAACCTTTGAAACACATGTTCATATATTAAGATAATCTATTCAGGCTGTGCAGAAGAGGAAGCACCATGATGGGGACAGAGGCATAGGTAGGAAAGTGGAGTGTTGATCAAAAGCCCAACCCACCTCAGGTTGAGGAATTAGCCCTAGGTTTTCTGGAGGAGTCAATAATTTGACACACAAACCACCAAGGCCCGCAGCATCTCAACAATGTGTCCCCACAAATCACACTCTTCTTGCCCTAGGCCCAGAGTCATGCAAGAGAATCCAGCAATGTAAGGTTGGCATGCATTTTCACCATGGCAGACATCAACACGAACCTCACCTTGTCACTGTCATCATGACAAATGTGGTCGTGATGGATGGACTGGCACTGAAAAGAAGCACCAACACTACCTACAAGAAAAAGGGAGGAAAGGTTAAGATGCAGTAATTCCTTACATTTAAACTGCTTTACCAATTAAAAATGCTTTTACATCCATGATCCCATCTAATAAAATACTCATAAGTAGACACTGTGGGGATTATTGTTCATGCATTTTAACAGAGGAAAACAAAGCGGCAGTCAGAGAGTGGCAGGTCTAAAACGACAACTCCATTATTCAAACCGCTAACTCCCCCTCTTTCCACTAGACCGAGTGGTCTGCTTTCAAAGTAAGATTAACTACATAAACACAAGCTTTCAATAAGGCAAACTCTCATTTATGAGGAAAAATATTACATTCCTTTTCAGACTACACACTTCGAGAAAAAAATTGGTCCTATAAATTCTAAATATATAAGAAACAATCTAATCTGCAATCACGTAACACTTTAAATGTTTTTATTACTTTAAATGTATACATTTTTAATATATCCATTTGTAAACTTAAAACTTTAAATGTTTTTATTACTTTAAATGTACACATTTTTAATATATCCATTTGTAAACTTAAAAAACTACCTTCCAGTAACAACTGCTCTTTAATAATAGTTAACTTTCTAACCAATAAAAACACAAACTATTCAATAAGTGATTGAACAACAGATTACCCATTTTTAAAAGTTTTGGTTTGTACTTCGTACCATAATCAAAATGGTGAGTCAAAGATCTATGTAATATAAAAAATGAGGGCAGTTTTAGACAAAAATGTTAAGCTTTTAAAATAATCTTGGAGGCCAGGCGCAGTGGCTCAGGCCTGTAATCCCAGCACTTTGGGAGGCCAGGGAGGGTGGATCACCTGAGGTTAGGAATTGAAGACCAAGCTGGCCAACATGGTGAAACCCTGTCTCTACTAAAAATACAAAAATTAGCCACACATGGTGGCACACCCCTGTAATCCCAGCTACTAGGGAGGCTGAGGCAGGAGAATCACTTAAACCCAGGAGACAAGAGGTTGCAGTGAGCCAAGATCGTGCCACTGCACTCCAGCCTGCATGAGTGAGACCCTGTTTCAAAAAAAGAAAATGAAAATAATCTTGGAGTAAGAAAAACCTTCTGAAAGAAGATACTAAACATGAAGTCATAAATAGAGCACGCACATGACTGTGGACCAAAGGTTAACAAAACCCCTCCTGAGTAGCTGGGATTACAGGCACACGCCACCATGCCCAACTAATTTTTGTATTTTTAGTAGAGACGGGGTTTCGCCATGTTGGTCGGGCTGGTCTTGAACTCCTGACCTCGTAATCTGCCCACCTCGGCCTCCCAAAATGCTGGGATTACCGGCATCAGCCACCATGCCCAGCCTCAGACAGTACATTTTAAGATATTATTAATGTTGGGAAGAAGTAACATGAGGCTAAAGACTGCAAGTGAGGATCACATGCTTATTTACTACTACAGTAAGAGCTTACTGATACTTCTAGATATGCAGAGCAGAAAATTCTATTTCAGAATCGGATTTGTTTTGTTTTGTCTTGTTTTAAATAACCTTAGTGAGACACAATTCACATACTATACAATTATCTATTATTTAAAGTATACAATTAAATTTTTTTTAGAATATTCACAAATTTGTACAACCATCATCACAATTTTAGGACATTTTCACCACCCCAAAAAGAAACCTCAAGACCGTTTATCTCTTCCCTGAGCCACTGACAACCACTACTCCAACTTCTGCATATTTGCCTATTCTGGACATTTCACATAAACAGAATCATAAAACTAATGTGGTCTTTGTAATCAGGTTCATTCACCTACCATAATGTTTGCAAGGTTCATCCACATTGAACCACATACCAATTCATTCCTTTCTATGGCTAAATAATATTCCAGTATATGGATATACCACATTTTGTTTCACTTTGGGAATATTATGACTAATGCTGTTTTGACATCCATTTATAAGTTTTTATGTGACCGTTTATTTTCATTTCTCTTCTTGGGTCATTTGATTTTCCATTCAACCTTTTGAGGAACTGCCAAACTGTTTTCCAAACTGACTACATCATTTACAATTCCACTAGCAATGTATTACAGTTCCTCTAGCATTTTTTGAGTAGAATGAACTTTGGAGTCAGACTTCAATACAATTCAGGAATTTACAGACTATGGGAACTTAGGGCAAGTCACTTAACAAATCATATGCCTTCCTCATCTGTAAAATGAGAATGATATTATCTACTTATATATAGGTAATTCATAGAGCTGTTCTGAAAGATACTAAAGTTAGATGTATGAAAAAGCTCACAGCACAGTGCCTGGCACACAGCAATTCAAGAAAGGGTACTACAATTAACACTTCTATTCACATCAAGGCTCTGATTTGCCTGTGAGACCTTTTTTATATATATAAATTCAATTTCCCCTACTGAGACTGAGCCTTGGTCATCTTTATGATCTCCATAGAGGCTATAACGTAACACAATGGTATCTGTGTATCAAAATACATCTAAACATAGAAAAGGTACAGTAAAAATACAGTATTATAATCTCAGGGGATCAGTCATATATGTAGTCCCTCTTAGACAAAAACATCATTATGCGGCACATGACCACACTTTTGTTTACTGGTTTACTATAAAGGTTAAAGACGAACAGCCAAATGAAAGAGGTACATGGGGTAAGATATGGAGGAAAGGGGAATGGGCAGAGCTTCCATGTCCTTTTTAGGCATACCATCCTCCCAGCACCTCAACATCTTCACCAACCCAGAAGCTCTCCAAACTCTATTATTTAAGATTCTTATGGAGATTCCCTTAGGTAGGCATGACTGATAAAAATCACTGGCCATTGGTAACCGAACTCAATCTCCAGCCCCTCTACTCTCTCTGGAGGGATGCAGGGTTGAAAGTTCCAACACTCAAATCGCATGAAGGGTTCCTTTGGCAACCACCAGCCCTCATCCAGAAACTATCAAGGGGCCCACCAAGAATCACTTCATTAGCAGAAACTCAGGTATAGCTGAAAGGAGTTTATTATTAATAAGACGCTCCTCTAACCCTAATCACTCAGGAAATTCCTAGGGTTTTAGGACCTCTGAGCCAGGAATTGGGGATGAAGAACAAATATATATGTTTTATTATATCACATTATCACAGTGGTCCACTCCTTCGGTTGTGAGATAAATAATCTAATTTACTGGGTATTCTCCCATGGCTTAATATTAATCTGGGTATTAACTTTCTTTTTTTTTTTTTTTTTGAGATGGAGTCTCACTCTATTGCACAGGCTGGAGTGCAATGGCATGATCTCGGCTCACTGAAACCTCTGCCTCCCAGGTTCAAGTGATTCTCCTGCCTCAGCCTCCCAAGTAGCTGGGATTACAGGGGTGTGCCACTACGCCTGGCTAATTTTTGTATTTTTGTATTTTTAGTTTCACCATGTTGGCCAAGCTGGTCTCGAACACGAGACCTCGAGATCCACCTGCCTCGGCCTCGCAAAGTGCTGGGATTACAGGCGTAAATCACCGCGCCTAGGTGAGTATTAACTTTCTTATCCACTCATAACTTCCCATTTTACAAGGGACAAGGGTAAAATTCAAAGAAATACTACTGGCCAGGCGCGGTGGCTCATGCCTGTAATCCCAGCACTTTGGGAGGCAGAGGTGGGCAGGCGGGCGGATCTCGAGGTCAAGAGATAGAGACCAAGCTGGCCAACATGGTGAAACCCCGTCTCTACTAAAAATACAAAAATTAGCTGGGTGTGGTGGCATGCGCCTGCAGTACACCTACTCGGGAGGTGAGGCAGGAAAATCACTTGAACCCGGGAGGCAGACACTGCAGTGAGCCAAGATCTAGCCTGGTGACATAGCGAGACTCTCAAAAAACAAACAAACAAAACAAAACAAAAAAACAAATAAATACTATTTCAGCCATTCAGGAGAAAATGCCAGCTACATACATGGTAAGCATGAGTCATCACTATTAATTACTATTTATTATAACTATTATTATTTTCCCGATTACCATTTATGATAACTAAACATAATACACTTATTTTACAACTTAGTACCTATAGGAGTTCAAATCTTTAGGCTAAAACACTTGAAATCTCTAATATCTTCCCTAAATATTAAATAAGATGAGAAGGTAAATTGCTGCTGTGATTTCTACTATAGAGAAAAGACTGATATTCACAGTGGAGATAAGAGAGAAGAATGGGCCGGGCGCGGTGGCTCAAGCCTGTAATCCCAGCACTTTGGGAGGCCGAGACGGGTGGATCACGAGGTCAGAAGATCGAGACCATCCTGGCGAACACGGTGAAACCCCGTCTCTACTAAAAAATACAAAAAACTAGCCGGGCGAGATGGCGGGCGCCTGTAGTCCCAGTTACTTGGGAGGCTGAGGCAGGAGAATGGCGTAAACCCGGGAGGCGGAGCTTGCAGTGAGCTGAGATCCGGCCACTGCACTCCAGCCCGGGCGACAGAGCGAGACTCCGTCTCAAAAAAAAAAAAAAAAAAGAGAGAAGAATGATGGCTACCAGAGGCTGGGGAGGATAGAAGAGGGGTTGGGTGGGGGAAGTAAGGACGGTTAATGGGTACAAAAAAAATAGAATGAGTAAGATCTAGTATTTGATAGCACAACGGGGTGACTATAGTCAATATAAGTTTAATTATACATTCTAAAATAACTAAAAACAGTATAAATGGATTGTAACACAAAAAATAAATGCTTGAGGTAATGAATACCCCCTGCTTACCCTAATGTGATTATTAGGCATTGTATGCCTGTATCAAAATATCTCATGTACCCCCATAAATATATATACCTACTAGGTACCCACAAAAATTAAAATCTAAAAATTTTTTAAAAAGAAAACATAGGGCCAGGCACAGTGCTCACGCCTGTAATCCCAGCACTTTGGGAGGCCAAGACGGGCAGATCACTTGAGGTCAGGAGTTCGCGACCAGGCATCGTGGCAGACACCTGTAATCCTAGCTACTCCAGAGGCTGAGGCAGGAGAACTGGTTGAACCTGGGAGGCAGAAGTTGTAGTAAGCCGAGATTGTGCCACTACACTCCAGCTTGGGCAACGGAGTGAGACTTCGCCTCAAAAAAAAAACGAAAAAAAAGAAAAAGAAAATATAAATATATAAATGACTTTCGATATATACAAATGTTAATTAAGCTTTTCTCAAAAGAAAAATGAAAGTAAAAATGACACCAAGATATACCTTGTCACCCACCAAGTCAATAAAAACAAGAAGTTTGATAACACGCTGTATTGGAGAAGGTATGAAGAAAACAGGCTCTCAAACATTGCTAGTAGTAGATATATAAACTAGTACATCTTCTAAAAAGAATAATTTGGCAGTTAAATCACTCAGTGAAAATTACATACAACTTTTAGGACAGGCACGGTGACTCATGCCTGTAATCCCAGACTTAGGGAGGCGGAGGCAGGTGGATGGAGATGGTAAGGAGATGGAGACCATCCTGGCCAACATGGTGAAACCCCATCTCTACTAAAAATACAAAAATTAGCTGGGTGTGATGGCACACGCCCATAATCCCAGCTACTCGGAGGCTGAGGCAGGAGAATGGCTTGAACCTGCGACATGGAGATCGCAGTGAGCCGAGATTGTGCCACTCTACTCCAGCCTGGCGACAAACAGAGCCTCAGGGAGGGGAGGGGAGGGGAGGGGCTTTTGTTTTTTGAGATGGAGTTTCACTCTTGTTGCCCAGGCTGGAGTGCAATGGTGTGATCTTGGCTCACCATAACCTCTGCCTCCCGGGTTCAAGCGATTCTCCTGCCTTAGCCTCCCAAGTAGCTGGGATTACAGGCATGCACCACTATGCATGCCTGGCTAATTTTGTATTTTTAGTAAAGATAGGGTTTCTCCATGTTGATCAGGCTGGTTTCGAACTCCTGACCTCAGGTGATGCACCCGTCTCAGCCTCCCAAAGTGCTGGGATTACAGGCATGAGCCACCGTGCCCAGCCTACATATAACTTTTAAACCAGATATTCCAATCCTAAAAGTGCATCTCACAAATATACTTGGCCCTCAAACTGATGTGTGTACAAATTATGCATCACGGTTTATTGCATGCCTCTCAAGATTAGAATTGGCTCCATGAGGGCAGGAAATTCCCTTGCCTTATACATTATATCCCAAGTGGAAAGAACAATGCCTGGCAAACAGCAGGTACTCAATCAGTATTTGCTCAACAGAATCAGTAAAATCAATTATTTTAAAGGTTTAAATGCCCACCAATAAGAGAATACTCTGCAACTATAAGGGGAGGGTGGGTGGGAAGAGGAAGCTCTTTATGTACTGATAAAGAATGAGCTCCACTATATACTGTCACAGAAACAAAGCAATGTGTGGAACAGCATAGTGGCCCACTACTGTGTAAAAAAGTGGGGCTGGTGGAGCTACAGATGTATGGAAACTGATCACACTGTCTCTAAGTATAGGGAGAACCACGAAGCAGGACAGGCATCAAAGAAAGTCTTTTTTTCACTGTATGCTTTTTCCTATTTTTAAAATTTTGAACCATGTGAATATATTACCTATTTTAAAAATAAACTTTAGAAAAGAGATTGGTCTTACTCTAAATTACAGTGGTTATAATATGAAGCAGATTCTTAAACATACTTGAGGTTAGCAAGCTGAAATGCAAGGCAAACATGAGAGTAGTAATTTTTAAATGAGATGTGACCTATACCTAAGAATTATTTGTATTCCAAAACAAAAAGTAAAAGTTAGGTAGAAATTTACTCTAATAATTTATATTATTCTGTGAAGTCAATATAGCTGTTTGAATAACAGGCGGCATTTAGAGGGAGAAACTGACTTTGAAAAAACAATAGTTAATGATTACTACTGGTTCTTAAATGTTCAAAGACACTGAACATGCCTTGGCCTTACTGAATGAAGTTTTTATACACCACAAATCTAATCCAGTTCTTTGCAACTCTTTGTATCCATGAGAACCTACCGATTTTTATTTCCTAAAAAAGCATTTGTTTCAAAATGGCAAAACAATTCATTTAAATGTTAAGCTTACTATATGAGGCTGTAGGGACCTAATATTAAGGATAGACTCTGTGTGTATATTCATAGTTGTGTAATGAAGTTTATAGATAAACCTTTCATTTAAATTAGGCTTTTATCAAAATTAAGTTGTAGCAGGATGTTTTGGTAAGGGAGGTGCCAAAAATGTAAAGAGTGGGTAGAAAAGTAAAATATTGAGAAAGTGCATCACAAAAATATCTAGGGAAGTCAAATGATCTCAATGGGAAAGCTGACATTAAACAGTGATAATCCAAACAAGAAGAGACCTCAATTCGGTTTAGAAAGAGCTTAGCCATTCAGCTCCTTTTCTAAAAGATAACTGCCCATTATTAAAATAGTAATGACAGACTCACATAGCAGTCTAGATTACCATATTAGATTCATTTATACCCATTTTTCTTCTATTATTTGTGCAAAATATATAATTTACAGAAGCAATAGTAAGAAACACTTAAAATCGTGGCTGGGCACGGTGGCTCATGCCTGTAATTCCAGCACTTTGGGAGGCCGAGGCAGATCACGAGGTCAGGAGATTGAGACCATCCTGGCTAACATGGTGAAACCCTGTCTCTACTAAAAATACAAAACATTAGCCAGGCATGGTGGCGGGTGCCTGTAGTCCCAGCCACTGAGGAGGCTGAGGCAGGAGAATGGTGTGGACCCGGGAGACGGAGCTTGCAGTGAACCAAGATCCCGTCACTGCACTCCAGCCTGGGCAACAGAGCGAGACTCTGTCTCAAAAAAAAAAAAGAAGAAAAGAAAAAGAAAAGAAAAACACTTACAATCAGATTAGCACTAAAAAATGGGAACATAGGCCAGGTGCAGTGGCTCACGCCTGTAATCCCAGCCCTTTGGGAGGCTGAGGCAGGTGGATCATGATGTCAGATCGAGACCATCCTGGCTAACATGGTGAAACCCTGTCTCTTCTACAAATACAAAAATTAGCCGGGCATGGTGGTGGGCACCTGTAGTCACAGCTACTGAGGAGGCTGAGGCAGGAGAATGGCATGAACCTGCGAGGCGGAGCTTGCAGCAGTGAGCTGAGATCGTGCCACTGCACTCCAGCCTAGGCAATAGAGCGAGACTCTTTCTCCAAAAAAAAAAAAAGGAATAGGAACATAAGTATAAGTAATATAAAATGGATAATCATCCATCCTTTAGTTTTGCCATGGCACCAGGGTCAGTAATCTTTGAAAGCTGTTTTCTGACTTCCTAGTTCTAAAACAGAGAAGGCAGTTTTCTACCACCAGAGAAGCCAAAGGTCAGACCCTTCCTTTTCCCTTCTTAGCTATTCCTATGCAGATAAACATTTGAAGAGGCAAATAGGATATGAGTGGCTGCTTAACAAGGCCACTCGGGCTGCAGTGGCAGGTGGCCAGCCCTTTCCTTCACTCTTGCTCTTAGCACTGCAGCTGAGTAGGTCAGGACCAGGGAGAGAATTCATGTGTCAATCTTACTATCAAAGATGCCACTCCCCAACCAACATCAGACCAGTCACACAATGTATTTGGTTTTGTCTCAACATATCTTACAACTAAAGTATCTTCTCATCAACTCTCGGTTCTTTATGAAGGTGAGTGACGCAAGTGAGCCTAAATATAAATACAAGTAAATCAACTCAAAGGAAAAATCTACCTAGCAGGAGAATCGCTTGAATCCAGGAGGCAGAGGTTGCAGTGAGCTGAGATCATGCCCTACACTACAGCCTGGGCAACACAGCAAGACTCTGTCTCAAAAAAAGAAAAAGTGGCAGGGCACAGTGGCTCACACCTGTAACCTGTAATCCCAGCACTTTGGGGGGCCAAGATGGGCAGATCACCTGAGGTCAGGAGCCTGTCTCTACTAAAAATACAAAATTAGCTGGGCGTGGTGGCGGGTGCCTGTATTCCCAGCTATTAGGGAGGCTGAGGCAGGAGAATCACTTGAACCCGGGAGGCAGAGGTTGCAGTGAGCCGAGATCATGCCATTGCACTCCAGCCTGGGCAACAAGAGCGAAACTCCATCTCAAAAAAAAAAAAAAAAAAAAGAAAAAGAGAAGAAAAGAAAAAGTTACTGACATGGAAAAGTTACCAAAATATATCAAGTGGAAAAAAAACCAAGTTGCAGAATAAATAAATATACTAAGGCCCTGTATCTATCTAAACACAGAGATTAGAAATATATACAAACTGCTCATAGTAATTATCCTTGAAAAGGACAATGGAACTGGGGACACATTGATCTATTTTGTATTGTTTGCATCTTCTACAATATTAAGCACTATTTGCTTAATTAAAAACCAATAACAAAAGGAAAAAAAGCACTAGTTGTGTAAGCAAAATGAAAATTATTCATACAAGGCACTTACATAATCTCAGATACTTTGGGAGGCCAACCTGTGTGGATCACGAGGTCAGTTTTAACCTTCTTATGCAACACTTTTTTTTTCCCACCTCAAGTGCCTCATGGTCTGACAGTCTTGAATACTCCATGGGCAGACACATTTTTACTCCACCTGCCTGCCAATCTAACACAGTCAAGGCTAAGTTGAGCATGGCTCCTTTAACCCCAATAGTGACTATGGAGTGGGAGAGTAGGGTCCTGGTAGGAAAAAGGGTGTTAGAAGAAAAGATGAGAAAGGAAAAGCTCAATGGAAAAAGAGCATACCCTTTTCTACTTTGTAATGTACTGCTAAGGTTACAAAAAGGCCTTTGTCCAACCTGGCAGAGTTTAGTTATTTATATGCAACACAAACTCTCCAAGAATGTCAGCTAAGTGAAAGATAAAATTTACATAATTTCATTTTGCAGGCTTTTCATCTGTTCCGGGTTACTAAATTAGCTTTTTTTTTTTTTTTTTTTGAGATGGAGTCTCACTCTGTCACCCAGGTTGGAGTGCAGTGGCATGATCTCAGCTCACTGTGACCTCCGCCTCCCGGGTTCACGCGATTCTCCTGCCTCAGCCTCCTGAGTAGCTGGGATTACAGGCACGTGCCACCACGTCGGCTAATTTTTGTATTTTTAGTAGAGACAGGGTTTCACCACGCTGGCTGGGCTGGTCTTGAACTCCTGACCTCGTGATGCACCCAGGTCGGCCTCCCAAAGTGCTGGGATTACAGGCGTGAGCCACCGTGCCTGGCCCCAAACCTTTTAAAATACTGATTATAATATAATATCACCTAGGATGGATTTCACCAAACACTACAAAGGTCTAAGATGCATTCATATACATGCTCCTCAATTAAAAACAACAACAACTTGTACACCTCTTTCAAAAAGGCTTGCTTTGGGAAGTTAACACTATTGCTCTATGACACCTTCAAGTCCATCTAAATTAGCCTGGGAATTGACTTTCTGTTCAAAGAAATCACAGCTATTTAAGGAATGACAACTTCTAAGAAAGATTATTTTCTAGTATATTAAGGCATTTGTACTTCCAAACTGATTTACAGTGAATCATTAGATTATAAACCTATTTATTATCACTGAATATTAGCCTATTCTTAGACACTAATGATAACTCTGAATACATCATTTTAACCTTGTCATTTCCCTACATAAGAGTCATCAATAGCTTTATCCTACTTATAAGGGTGGGGAAAAGTCAAATTTGTCCATCAGGCATTCCAGTCTTCCTAATCTCATCACTACCAACTCTTGCCAAAGCCTTAGCTCAAACCGGCTGTCAACTTCCTGTTCTTTGAACTCACCATAATCTGACTGAATGTTCTCATACTATTAGACCCATCTTTAAAACTCTACCTCAATTCTGCCATCTCTCAATATCCAACTCAAACCTCAAAAAAGCTAGATGGTATCATCTCCCCTATGAACTTTTAGCAATGACTACTATTGGGGCTTGGGGGGTTCATTAAATAAAATCCCTTCCCTCCATCCACCTACCTACTCATTTTGGGAATAAGTGAGAAACATGACCAAAAAAGTCAAACAGATAGTGACCAAACTGTCCGCTTTATTATAAAGCTCATATTTTTAAAATACATTAAAAATTAAAGACATGGGCCGGGCGCAGTGGCTCACGCCTGTAATCCCAACACTTTGGGAGGCTGAGGCAGACGGATCATGAGATCAGGAGATCGAGACCATCCTGGCTAACATGGTGAAACTCCATCTCTACTAAAAATACAAAAATTAGCCAGGTGTGGTGGCATGCATCTGTAGTCCCAGCTACTTGGGAGGCTGAGGCAGGAGAATCACTTGAACCTGGGAGGCGGAGGTTGCAGTGAGCCGAGATCGCGCTATTGCACTCCAACCTGGTGACACAGCAAGACCCCATCTCAAAAAAATAAATAAATAAATAAAAATAAAGACACAAAAACAATGAGTTTCCTAAAATTGCATTCTGGAATTGAGCAATTCGCTTACCCAATAACAGCAGCAGTTGGAAAACCATAGGCCTACCGACATGGAGATCTGTTTCTGGAAAATTTGCAGCTTTCAAGAATAGGCTACAAGTGGCTGGCTCCTAAGCCCTGCCTAGTTCCTCGCCCAAGTTCTTCAATGAGATTAGTAAATCCTCCTCTGGGCAAAGAGAGGCCAAGGGAATTACATGGTGATGTCCCTCCACACGGAAACATGAACCTAGGAGAAAAGAGGTGTCCATCCCCCAATTACGGCTTTGTTTCAAACACAGGCTTATGCTACTTCTACGGATGCCTTAAAACGTTATTTTTGGCCGAGCGCGGTGGCACCTCAAGCCTGTAATCCCAGCACTTTGGAAGGCCGAGACGGGCGGATCACGAGGTCAGGAGATCAAGACCATTCTGGCTAACACGATGAAACCCCGTCTCTACTAAAAAATACAAAAAACTAGCCGGGCGAGGTGGTGGGCGCCTGTAGTCCCAGCTACTCGGGAGGCTGAGGCAGGAGAATGGAGTAAACCCAGGAGGCGGAGCTTGCAGTGAGCTGAGATCTGACCACTGCACTCCAGCCTGGGCAACAGAGTGAGACTCCATCTCAAAAAAAAAAAAAAAAAAGTTATTTTTAAATATCATACTGTTTTTAGTATGTTTGTTATCTCCACATAGATTAAGCTCCTAGAAAGTGAAACATTAAATGGATTGTCCGCAGGCACAGTGATGGCAAGACTTGGGGTGGGGACAGCAACACTGTGAACCAGATAATAAAATCTCTGATGAACTGAGGGATGCAGGATGAGAGAATGTCTGTGCCTGGAGCTTTAGTAGATGACAGCAAAAAGGGGTTATAGGGAAAAACAGCATACACCTCAAAGACCAATTTTCACACGAAGGTATTAAAGCAATGGCTGAAAGTTGCAAGAGTGAGAAAAATGTCAATGCTATATATTCACATTAAAAAGGAAAAACAGGCCGGGCGCGGTGGCTCAAGCCTGTAATCCCAGCACTTTGGGAGGCCGAGACGGGCGGATCACGAGGTCAGGAGATCGAGACCATCCTGGCTAACACGGTGAAACCCCGTCTCTACTAAAAATACAAGAAAATTAGCCGGGCGAGGTGGTGGGCGCCTGTAGTCCCAGCTACTTGGGAGGCTGAGGCAGGAGAATGGCGTGAACCCGGGGGGGCGGAGCTTGCAGTGAGCCGAGATCGTGCCACTGCACTCCAGCCTGGGGCACAGAGCAAGACTCCGTCTCAAAAAAAAAAAATAAATAAAATAAAATAAAAAGGAAAAACAAAGCAATTCTATCTGTATATTATTTTTATGCACAATACAACAACCACTCAGTTGTTGGGACACAGAAGACTCAAATGACAAAATGACAATTAGGAATCACTACAAATAGATAAAGACTTAACTAACATTCAATGTTGGAAAACTATTTCAAGCCATCAAACCATATAGACCAGAAAGCAACAAAAAGAATGTAATTAAAATGCAAAAAGAAATGAACTTAAACACTGAAAGGCAGGCATAACCACTGAACTGAAAAAAATACTTAGGATGGTAAACAGACTCATCCATCTGGTTTCCATGACTAATAGGAACAGAGGTGATCAGGGAGAGCGAGTGGAGAGAAAACAGGAGGTTATGGATAAGAACCTGGTGAATATACACAGAAGACAGGTGTTGCAAACTAAAATGTACAGAGGCAAAATTAACTACAGTTAACTTTTGGCTAATGAATGAGTGAACACACTAGATAGAACTAAGCAGGCTGGAGCCAGCACGTTCCCCTCCCAGAAGAGCAGCTCTAATAATCACTGCCACAGGAAAATGGCCACCTAAGTGCAACCAGGTCATCTTTTCCCCAAAAAGGCCATACATTCAGATTTTAAATATTTTTATTGTTAGCAACTACAATAATGTTTTCAAAACACTCTGAGGGCCAATAAAACATCTGCAAACAAGATTTGACAGTCAGCTAGCCATTCTTGATTTAGGATATGGACAAAGAAAAAGCCACAAAAGCACCTGAAAAGAAGTAATTTTTAAAAAGGACAGTGAATGATCAGGATAGAACAGTTCACTGAAACCAAAGGCAAAGGGTTTCAAGAAAAAAAATGAAGGTTGGAGGTTGGGGGAAAGGAGAGCATCAGTAAGATTACAGCATTCATTATGCTGGGCTTAATACCAAGGTGATGGGTTCATCTGTGCTGGAAACCACCATGTCACATGTCACACGTTTACCTATGTAACAAACCTGCATTTCCTGCACATGTACCCTGGAACTTAAAAGCTGAAGGAAAAAAAGGGCGATAAACAGGAAGTTCAATTAAAAATCAAGACAAAGGCCAAGTGCGATGGCTCATGCCTGTAATCCCAGCACTTTGGGAGGTCGAAACAGGCAGATAATTTGAGGTCAGGAGTTTGAGACCAGCCTGACCAACATATTGAAACTCCATCTCTACCAAAAATACAAAAATTAGCCAGACGTGGTGGTGCACACCTGTAGTCCCAGCTACTTGGGAGGCTGAGGCAGGAAAATCACTTGAATTCAAGAGGCAGAGGTTGCAGTGAGCTCAGATCGCACCACTGCACTCCAACCTGGGTGATAGGAGTGAAAACCCTGTCTCAAACAAACAAACAAACAAAAGATTTGAATAAATAAGGGAATACCACACCCCTCAAATAAAATGCCGTTAGTGCTCTTTAGTAATCGGAAAATTTAAAATAGCTTCATACTGCAGCTTTAAGAGCCATTCTCCTTTTTTTTTGAGACCCATCAGTGATCGCCAGAGATTCTGGTTAATCCATTATCCCTCAGACTCAAGCAAATCCTGCATAGACTACAAAGGCTCAAATCTCCTGGATTATGCTAGGGGATCCAGAACACCTGGTGTCCCACTAGGGTTCAGCATCCACAAGGGTGACACTTCACCCTCTTTTGCGATGGGACAGTCTGTTGTGACATGATGCTTCCACTCTAGAATGACAGGGAAGGTACATACTTACAGACAACCTATCAGCAATAAATAGCAAGTACTGGAACCAAAGAACAGAAAAAAATCCAGGTAGAATGAAGTTGATCATGAAATGCTTTCTGGGAAAATTTGAACATGGCAGAGGACTTGAACACGGTAAGGATAAAGACAAGAGTCATACAAAGTAGATTTGGTGGCCATGTGCCCCAATTTTGAGGCAATATGATTTCATGTAATTTTTTTCTTTTCAATAATGGTTAATTGCATAATTACTTATTTGTTGCACTCTTTTTCATATTAATAATTCTACAACTAAATTCCTTCATCAGACCTTCTACACAATTTGAGTTTGGATAACTGGTCACCATATGTATGTATGAAAGCAATGGAACCCACACTGGTATACAGATGCTTATGAATAAATTGGAGTTGGGATGAGAGAGAGTGAAAGCAAACAGTCCATGCTAAGACATGGGAATCAAACCACAAGCCAGAACCACCTGAGGATGGTGAAGGGGAGAGAGAACTAGCTGGTAAAAGACTCCTCTAAAGTAAGGAGGCATGCGGCTCTCTGAAAAGCCAGCCAACAATTCCTTAATCCAGTTTTTCAGTCTACTACTTCAGACTGCCAGCTGATCTCAAGGAGTGTCACAATACACCGTAAGGCTATTAGTTAACACTTCTCTTTACAAATCAACCCATAGCTTTAACATGTCACCTGAAATGACAGCCTAGGGAAAAATGTATTCAGGTTCTTCTCCCTTTCAACTATCAGACTCAAACCATTCACCCTGATGTGGAACTTCAGAGCTGTTCCCACACAGCATAGCACTTAGTCCCTGAGTTGTTTTGTTCTGCCATGTGCATTCTGCTTGAATCCAATCCTTGTCTTCCGTCTTTCCCGCCTCTCAAACAAAGTTTTGGCTCTTACACAGGGAAGTCCACCAAGCTTTGTGATGTGCTACAAACTCTCAGGCTGTTCTGTGTGGTCCACAAGCACACCTGAACCTCTGACCATGTCAGGCAGTTTCCCAGTGAGTTAGCCCTGCCCAAGTGTTAAGTATGCTAGCAGCCTCTAAGAATTCTGGCCCCTCAAGTACAAACTCTGGGAATGTTACACTGATTTGTATCACATGGAGGATTAGTTTCTGTTCCTGGAGTTTGAGCACTCATATAAACGGCAAGGATTCTCCCAACAATCTCTAAGAGTTGAGGACAACAGAAATTCAGCACAACAGTTTACATGAGACGCTTTTTTCTCCCCTGTGCTTCCTGCACACGAAAATTTGGAACAAGGGAATGGTTTGGAAACAACTGTTTCTTTATTAACCAAATTAAATCTAAAAACACTTTAATAAGTTTAAATACACATCGGCCCAGGCACGGTGGCTCACACCTGTAATCCCAACATTTTGGGAGGCTGAGGCAGAAGGATCACTTGAGGTCAGGAGTTTGAAACCAGCCTGGGCAACATGGTGAAACCCCATCTCTACTAAAAACACAGAAAGTTAGCCAGGCATGATGGCACCCGCCTGTAATCCCAGCTACACAGGATGCTGAGGCAGGAGAATCACTTGAACCCAGGAGGCAGAGGTTGCAGTGAGCTGAGATTGCGCCACTGCACTCCAGCCTGGGCGACAGAGCGAGACTCTGTCTCAAAACAAAACAAAACAAAAAAGGCCGGGCATGGTGGCTCATGCTTGTAATCCCAGCACTTTGGGAGGCCGTGGTGGATGGATCACTTGAGGTCAGGAGTTCGAGACCAACCTGGCCAATGTGGTGAAACCCATCTCTACCAAAAATACAAAAAGAAATAGTTGGGCGTGGTGACAGGTGCCTGTATTCCCAGCTACTTGGGAGGCTGAGGCAGGAAAATCACTTGAACATGGGAGGTGGAGGTAGCAGCGAGTCAAGATCGCACCACTGCACTCCAGCCTGAGCAACAGGACAAGACTGTCTCCAAAAAAAAAAAAAAAAGAAAAAAAAAAGTTTAAATCTGATTAAGTGCTTGTGATTAAGTGTAGCCAGAAATTTTGAGTAAGGAGTCTCATCTCTGTGACCTAATAGCCCAATTTTAGATAACTCCGCCTGTATTGCCACAGACCTCTGCATACACCTATTATAACACATCACACTGCTTTGCTTCTCTTTCTAGACCAAAAGTTGCTTGAGAGCAGAAGCCATGACTTACATGAATTGATTAAAAGCCTAGGGCAGTGCTGGGCACATAGTAGGTATAATACAAATTCATTTACCATAAATTCAGGAGACAAATTTCTAACTAAAATTCTGCTATCTCTGAAGGATTCCAAATCAGCAGTAAATAGCTGCACACCTCAAGCCCTAAATGTGTGGGCATCTGATAATATATAATACTAGTAAGTGGACAGTAACAACCAACCTGCCAAAACAGGTACTAAGGAAAGGAATAAGCCACCAAAGAAGCCTAATGAAAATACGCATGTTTAACATAATCTGAACTCTTTAGCTGTCTTAGGATACTTGGCACAGCATTCAAAATAACAATTGAGTACCTAACAGAAATGTAAACATAGGAAGAATGGCCAACTACCATTTGTTTTCTCTCAAACTCAATGACCTTAGGGTTCACAAGAGGAAGCTTGAGATTTTAACACTGGGAAGAATTACTAACTGTATTAACAGCCTAAATGAAAACGCATTCAACTGAACTTCATAACTGGGTTTTGTTTTCACTATGTGCATTAACTACTCTCATAGGCAACCAAAAGCAGCAGCTTCTACCCCCTAAGTTCTTCTTAACTACAGGCATAACAGAGGGCAATTCATCACTGTAATATTGAAGCCTACACGCAGCTCTGCAGTGCTGAAGAGAGCCTTTAAAGCTCATCACATCTACAATTTTACAACAAGCACAAAAGGGGAGGTGACTTACCCAAAGGTACACAGAAAGTTAACGACAGGGTGAGGGCAGAGTGAGGACAGAACTGGTCTTCCTAAGGCCTGGGCCAGCAATCTACCACCCCAAACCAACCATATCCCTATATTTGTATTCATTGTGATAAGCTATATCCAAGTATTAGGCAAGCGCAAATGTAAATGTAAATTATTAAATATAGAAGAATCTTCTTAACCAGACTTCTCAGAGCTGCATGTTTTAGCTAACTTAATTTTCTGGTTACCAGAGATTGATATTAAAAAACAAACCTCACAATTATCATCAGGAAAAAGAAAACAAGGGAAAAAACAAACAACAAATACTAGTCCTGTCCTTGGACACACGCAGAGAGCTGTTTTCTTTTTGATAAATCTTTGCTATAAAGTAGTAGTGGTATAGTACAAATAGTCCAGCCCTATCAGTAACTGACTAGTTGTGTAACATTATTCAAGTCAATCTCTCTGCAACTCAGTATTTACACCTTTAAAATGAAAAGACTCAACTAGATAATGTAAAGTGCCTTCTAGCTCTGAAATTCAAAGTTATCCAGAAAATGCCTGCCCCACCCCCAGATAAGTTCGAAGTATATTATTTCAGGTTGAAGTAGACCCGAAAGGGCCGGGCGCGGTGGCTCACGCCTGTAATCCCAGCACTTTGGGAGGCAGAGGCGGGAGGATTGCCTGAGGTCAGGAGTTTGAGACCAGTCTGGCCAACATGGTGAAACCCCATCTCTATTAAAAATACAAAAAAATTAGCTGGGCGCCTGTAATCCCAGCTACTCAGGAGGCTGAGGCAAGGGAATTGCTTGAACCAGGGAGGTGGAGGTTGCAGTGAGCCAAGATCCTACCACTGTACTCCAGCCTGGGCGACAGAGCGACACTCCATCTCAAAAAAAAAATAAAAAAATAAAGAAAGAAATAGATCCAAACGATAAACCAGTTAAAACACGCATCTGATACCGAGATCTCCTCTATAAATACCTGTAACTGCTATTAATAATGGCTTTTTGGTAGAATTACTTTTTCTGTATCACCATTTACACAAGAACTACTCAGAGATTTGCCATTTTAAAACATATGGGAGGCTTAGGCAGGAGGATCTCTTAAAGCCAAGTGTTTGAGACCAGCCTGAGTAACAGCAGGACCCCATTTCTACAAAAAATAAAATAAAGAGCCAGGTATTGGGGCCGGGCGCGGTGGCTCAAGCCTGTAATCCCAGCACTTTGGGAGGCCGAGACGGGTGGATCACGAGGTCAGGAGATCGAGACCATACTGGCTAACACGGTGAAACCCCGTTTCTACTAAAAAATACCAAAAACTAGCCGGGCGAGGTGGCGGGCGCCCGTAGTCCCAGCTACTCGGGAGGCTGAGGCAGGTGAATGGCGTGAACCCGGGAGGCGGAGCTTGCAGTGAGCTGAGATCTGGCCACTGCACTCCAGCCTGGACGACAGAGCGAGACTCCGTCTCAAAAAAAAAAAAAAAAAGGAGCCAGGTATGGTAGCACACACCTATAATCTTAGATATTTGGGAGGCTGAGGCAGGAGGATCACTTGAGCCCAAGAGTCTGAGGTTGAAATAAGCAGTGATTGCCAGTGCACTCCAGCCTGGGTGACAGAATGAGACCCTCTCTCTTTTTTTTTCTTTTTTCTTTTTGAGACGGAGCATCACTCTGTTGCCCAGGTTGGAGAGCAGTGGTGTGATCTCAGCTCACTGCAACCTCCGCCTCCCAGGTTCAAGCAATTCTCCTGCCTCAGCCTCCCACATAGATGGGACTACAGGCACGTGCCAACACACCCGGCTAATTTTTTGTATTTTTAATAGAGACGGGGTTTCACTGTGTTAGCCAGGATGGTCTCGATCTCCTAAGCTCGTGATCCGCCCACCTCAGCCTCCCACAGTGCTGGGATTACAGGCATAAGCCACCACACCCAGCCTAGACCCTATCTCTTAAACAACAAACAAAAACATTTGCAGGTCCTACAATAAAGTAGAAGCAGGGTAAGTTGCTCAACTGGATGGAGGAAGCTTTGTGGACTACTCACTGAGGATATTGGAACTCCTCACTCACGAGTTCCAATATCATGTTTTATTTTTCATAGTTCTGCTATTTTATATAATTTTGGAAGCTCACTGATTAAAAGGCTGGTCTAGGTCTTTCTCCCCAGAAAATATATGGTATTGACAAACATATTCGTCCTGTTCACAAGAACTGCACTACTGAATCCCCTCATGTATTTATATGCGATCACATACTGTCATAAGGCTATCCCTTTCTTTTTTATTGTGGTAGAATATACACAAACTTCACCATTTTAACCATTTTAAACATAAATTCAGTGGCATTAATTAACCTAATTAACTCTTTGAAACACAGTTATAAAGCTTAGTTGTGCAACCATCATCGCTCTCTATTTCCAAAACTTTTTCGTTTCCCCTTACAAAAATCCTGTACCCACTAAGCAATAACTTCCCACTCCCACTTGATTTTTTTTTTTTATAATTATATTCTCAAAAGGCTTAATAACTTTTTTCTGAGACGGAGTCTTGCTCTGCCGCCCAGGCTGGAGTGCAGTGGCCCGATCTCAGCTCACTGCAAGCTCCGCCTCCCCGGTTTACGCCATTCTCCCGCCTCAGCCTCCCCAGTAGCTGGAACTACAGGCGCCGCCACCTCGCCCGGCTAGTTTTTTTTTTTTTTTTTTTTTTTTTTTCCTTTTTTTTTTAGTAGAGACGGCTTAATAACTTTTAAACTGTGATATGCTGCCACCAGGTGGCAAGAGAGTATCATGGCTGCCCTAAATTGGGAGGAAAGGCAGGGAAGGAACCAATAGTACTTTATCCAATAATTAGAAAAGTTAAAATTTCACTCACCAAAACCACCTAGATATATAAGTATAAATTTCTACACGTTTTAATTCCCCTCTAAAATCTATAATAACTAAACTCATGCAAACTGCCAACAAAGAATTTCAGGGAACAATTTTAAAACCAAATAAAGCTCAAAATATAAAAGTTGGTATTTCCTAACTTAACCATCATTATACTTATTCAACTTTTAAAATTAACCTAGGGCTGGGCACAGTGGCTCATGCCTGTAATCCCAGCACTTTGGGAGGCTGAGGTGGGTGACTCACCTGAGGTCAGGAGTTTGAGACCAGCCTGGCCAATGTGTTAAAACCCCATCTCTACTAAAAATACAAAAATGGCCTGGCGTGGCGACTCATGCCTGTAATCCCAGCTACTTGGGAGGCTGAGGCAGGAGAAGCACTTGAACCCGGGAGGCAGAGGTTGCGGTGAGATCGTGCCATTGCACTCCAGCCAAGCCCCACAGGTTGAGGTAAAAATCAATGGCTTCTATCATCACAAAAAAGTGAGATAACCAGACAATATGAGTCTCCTAATGAAAGAACACAACTCCCTTATGATGTAGTCTTGCATTCCCCAATTCCAAAATAAAGTATCCTTAAATATGACTGAACCTCTAATTCTAGCAACCAATGCAGTGCAAAGAGAGAACACAGAGGACTGTGTTAATAGACACCTTGGGAATGCAATCAGCAAAGTTCAAACTAAAAAATTATGGGACAAACAAGCGGCTTTCTTCAACAAATAAACTGCAGTATTTTGGCTGGGCACGGTGGCTCATGCCTGTAATCCCAGCACTTTGGGAGGCCAAGGCGGGTGGATCACTTGAGGTCAGGAGTTTGCGACCAGCCTGGCCAACATGGTGAAACCCCATCTCTAATAAAAATACAAAAAATTAGCCAGGCGTGGTGGCGCACACCTATAATCCCAGCTACTCAGGAGGCTGAGAGAGGAGAATCACTTGAACTCGGGAGGCTGGAGGTCGCAGTGGGCCGAGATGGCACCACTGCACTCCTGTCTGGGCAACAAGAGTGAAACTCCGTCTTAAAAAAGAAAAAAAATTGCAGTTTTTTTTTTAATGATAAAAGGGAAAGGCAATATATAGTAGACAAAGATTTGAGAAGCACTGTGAATCACTTGCAAAGTATTTGTTGATGTGGATCCTAATTCAAACAAAAACTTAAAAAAAAAAAAAAAACTTTTTAGCCGGGCGCGGTGGCTCACGCCTGTAATCCCAGCACTTTGGGAGGCCGAGGCGGGCGGATCACAAGGTCAGGAGATTGAGACCACGGTGAAACCCCGTCTCTACTAAAAATACAAAAAATTAGCCGGGGGCGGTGGCGGGCGCCTGTAGTCCCAGCTACTCAGGAGGCTGAGGCAGGAGAATGGCACGAACCCAGGAGGCGGAGCTTGCAGTGAGCCGAGATCGCGCCAACTGCACTCCAGCCTGGGGGACAGAGCGAGACTCCGTCTCAAAAAAAAACAAAAAAAAAATTTTTTGAGGCCAGGCGCGGTGGCTCACCGCTGTAATCCCAACACTTTGGGAAGCCGGGTAGGATGGATCACTTGAGCTCAGGAGTTCAAGACCAGTCTGGGCCACATACTGAAACCCCATCTCTACTAAACTTTTTTTTAAAAAAAAATATACATGCACAATGCCGTTTGCTTGCAGTTCCAGCTACTCAGAAGGCTGAAGTGGGAGAACCACTTGAGCGCCCAAGGAATTCAAGGGCGCATCCAGCCGTGATTGCACCACTGCACTCCAGCCTAGGTAACAGACTGAGCTTGTGTCTCAAAAAAAATACTTGAAAATGTTCTTAAAGTGGTTTTTAGTATATTCACTATTCTAGAACATTTTCATCATCCCAAAAAGAAACCCCATATCCATTAGCAGTCAGCTCTCCCCCATTTTCCCTTCCAGTCCTAGATAACCATTAATATACTTTCTGTCCCAATGAATTTGCCTATTCTAGACATTTTACATAAATAGAAGCATACTACATGTCATCTTTTGTATCTGGTTTCTTTCACTTAGCATGTTTTGAATGTTTATCCATGTTGTGGCATGTTAGCAAAATCTTGCTTTTTTTTTTTTTTTTGCTTTTTTTTTTTTCTTGAGATGGAGTCTCACTCTGTTGCCCAGGCTGGAGTGCAGTGGCATGATCTCGGCTCGCTGCAACCTCCACCTCCTGGTTCAAGCGACTCTCCTGCCTCAGCCTCCCGAGTAGCTGGGACTATAGGTGTGTGCCACCACACCCAGCTAATTTTTGTATTTTTGGTAGAGATGGGGTTTTGCCACGTTGGCCAGGCTGGTCTCAAAGTCCTGGCTTCAAGCGATCCGCCTGCCCTGGCCTTCTGAAGTGCTGAGATTACAGGCATGAGCCACTGCACCCAGCCAAAACCTTGTTTATTTTTATGAATAATATGCCATTATATGGGCATACCAATTTTTGTTTCCCTATTCATCAGCTGATGGGCATTTGAATTGTTCTTCAGCTATAATGAATAATGACCAATCCTGTGAACATTTGTATACAGCTTCTGTGTAGACTACGTTTTCAATTATCTTGTGTATCTATCTAGAAGTAGAATTGCTGGGTCATACAGTAATTCTATATTTAACTTTTTGAGGAATAGCCAAACTGTTTTCTAAAGTGGCTGTGTCATTTTACATTCCTACCACCAGTCTGAATGTTCCAATTTCTCCACATCCTTGACAACATGTTATTGTCTGTTTTATTATTATTATAGCCATCTTAACAAGTGTGAAGTAGAAATATTAATTTTTTTTTCCTTTTTTGAGACAGTCTTGCTCTGTTGCCCTGGCTGGAGTGCACTGGCACAAACACAGCTCACTGCAGCCTCAAAGTCCCAGAACTCAAGCGATCTTGCTGCCTCAGCCTCTCAAGTAGCTGGGACCACAGGTGCATGCCACCATGTTCAGGTAAATTTTTATTTTTATTTTTTTTTTGAGATGGAGTCTCACTCTTGTCACCCAGGCTGGAGTGCAGTGGTGCGATCTCAGCTCAATGCTACCTCCACCTCCTGGGTTCAAGCGATTCTCCTGCCTCAGCCTCCCAAATAGCTAGGATTACAGGCGCACGCTACCACGACCGGCTAATTTTCTGTATTTTTAGTAGAAACGGGGTTTCACCATGTTGGCCAAGCTGGCCTTGAACTCCTGACCCCAGTGATCCACTGCCTTGGCCACCTAAAGTGCTGGGATTATATTAGTCTCTCTATAGTTATGTTTAAGACTTTTCCATAACAAATATTTAAATGTACCTACAATACCATAAATACATATAATTCTTTCATACTTTTTTTTTTTTTGAGACACAGTCTCGCTCTGTCGCCCATGCTGAAGTGCAGTGGTGCGATCTCCGCTCACTGCAACCTCCACCTACCGGGTTCAAGCGATTCTCCTGCCTCAGCCTTCGCTGTAAGCTGGGATTACAGGCACCCACCACCATGCCTGGCTAATTTTCTTTTGTATTTTTAGTAGAGATGGGATTTTGCCGATGTTGACCAGGCTGGTCTCCAGCTACTGACCTCAAGTAATCCGCTCACCTCGGCCTCCCAAAGTGCTGGGGTTATAGGCATACCAACCACCACGCCCAGCCTCTATCATATATTTTTATACCCTAGAAAACAAAATATCATAGCTATTACATTATTTCACATCTCAACATTGCACAAATATTATGTTAGGTGTTTTTGAAAACCTGAGAAAAAATTATGTCTAATAAAAATATCAATTATACATTAATTTAATTAATTTATTTTGAGATGGAATCTCACTCTGTCACCCCGGCTTCAGTGCGGTGGCACAGCCTCAGCTCACTGCAACCTCTGCCTCCTAAGTTCAAGTAATTCTCCTGCTTCAGCCTCTTTAGTAGCTGGAATTATAGGCATCCACTCAGGATTGGCTAATTTTCTATATTTTTAGTAGAGACGGGGTTTCACCATGTTAACCAGGCTGGTCTTGAAATCCTGACCTCAAGTGATCCACCCGCCTTGGCCTCCCAAAGTGCTGGGGTTACAGGCATGAGCCACTGTGCCTGGCCTAATTTTAAATCCTGTAAACAGATTTTCAAGGTTATATATTCATGCTAGTTAACAAAAACTGTGTTGTATCCAACTAAACTTCATTAGCTACAAATGTGAAAAATCAAACTCATCAGTATTCAACTCCCATGTGTATAAATAAATAAATTCTTAAGAACATAAACTGCAAATGCAATTTTTTTTTTTTTTTTTCCTGAGACACAGTCTCACTCTGTTGCCATGTCTAGAGTATGGTGGTACGATCTTGGCTCACTGCAACCCCCGCCTCCCAGGCTCAAGTGATTCTCATGCCTCAGCCTCCTGAGTAGCTGGGATCACAGGCACGGACCACCATGCCCAGCTAATTTTTCCTATTTTTAGTAGAGATGGGCATTTCACTGTGTTGGCTAGGCTGGTCTCAAACTCCAGGCCTCAAGTGATCTACCTGCCTTGGCCTCCCAAAGTGTTGGGATTACAGGCATTAGCCACTGCATCCAGCCTTGCAAATGAAATCTTGTACTTGATCTCAGTTGAGAAAGTTTTGTTTCTTTAATAGTAAGCACAACACTAAAAGGAGTCAACTCTCAATTATCTTCAGAAAGAAGCTAAGGAGCAAATAGTTTAAAAGTGCACTCATTTAACTTTTTTTTTGAGACGGAGTTTCGCTCTATCGCCCAGGCTGGAGTGCAGTGGCCAGATCTCAGCTCACTACAAGCTCTGCCTCCCGGGTTCACGCCATTCTCCTGCCTCAGCCTCCCAAGTAGCTGGGACTACAGGCGCCCGCCACCTTGCCCGGCTAGTTTTTTTTTTGTACTTTTTAGTAGAGACGGGGTTTCACCATATTAACCAGGATGGTCTCGATCTCCTGACCTCGTGATCCGCCCGTCTCGGCCTCCCAAAGTGCTGGGATTACAGGCTTGAGCCACCGCGCCCGGCCAACTTAATTCATTTTTTCTTTCACAAATTGCCATTTAACCAAATCACAGAAAAGGTAGCCTTCCCATTTTTTTCTAGCATCAGAGGGAGTAAGAAGTTCCATCTGAATCAATTTCCTTGGTAACAATCCAATAATAATTTTTTTTTTTTTTTTTTGAGACAGTCTTGTCTGCCATCTAGGTAGTGGCATGATCAGCTCGCTGCAACCTCCACCTCCTGCCTCAGCGATTCTCCTTCCTCCGCCTTCCTAGTAGCTGGGATTACATGTGTACACTACTACATCCGGCTAAGTTTGTATTTTTAGTAGAAATGGGGTTTCACCATATTGGCCAGGCTGGTCTTGAACTCCTGGCCTCAGGTGATCTGCCCACCTCGGCCTCCCAAAGTGCTGGGATTATAGGGATGAGCCACGATAGCTTGTCTCGAACAAATAATTTTTATTTCAACCATATTTAACCAAAATTATTCCAAAATATAATATGCATTTCTGTGCGTTATAAGTCACTAAAATGCAAAATAATTTTAAACTTTCCATGATACATAAACATCACTAACATCAATTATCAAACTTTTTGATGCTACAGAATCAGGAAAACAAGACATCTGCTTTCATGTATCTCAGGCTCTTGGTTTTTCTCTTCAAGGATCTATCCTAGGCTCTGGCTTGCCAGTGAAGCCTGTCTCTCCTGCTGGGCTGAGGGTTTCTCTGGGCCTCTTCCTGCAATTCACCTCTCAGCCTACTGGACAGTGAATCTAATGAATACTCTCTGTTTTTCCATTCCAGGCTAGCTAGCACAAATACCTGTTATCTCCCTGAATCCAGAAATGTTATATTCTGCACTGTGCCAACCATGAAGACCAACAGATTAGGCCATGTTGACCACTGTGCTAACTTAATGATAGATATGTTTTAGAATTATAAGATATGAGAACCTTAATAATACAAGTGTAAGAGTTCAACCTCCCTGCTTTATAGATAAGTAAAAAGCCCGGAAGATTAAGTGACTCATCCAAGGTCACTGGGTTTTTTTGTAGCAGAAAAGATATTAACAGTCAGAACTGCTGGTTTCTAGTCCAAGTGCTTTTTGCACTACTTCATCAACACCCACATCCTACAAGATTATCATGCAATAAAGTATAAACTAATTAAGAAGCTAAATTTTGCCCTAATTCTGTAAATTCATGGATGCTGGTCCTTCCAGAAATAAAACTCTAAAATCCAATTTCTGCTAGATGAATTTATATTAAAGTAAAACTAGCTTTATCACAGGTACTTCACTTGCTTTCTTACCAAACAAGAAGGCATTGAAATAATAAGAATCAATCACATTTAAACCAAACATAAGATACAACTGTCTTCAGAAACACACATGCGGCATATAGGTAACACTCTGGAGTAGGGCATGCTTTAAACAGACTTCCTCTAAGTGAATTTAAACCATTTAATTGTCAATTAACCTATTAATTGTAACTCTTTCTACTGAGCTATAACAGAAAAACATGCATCTATCCCTCCAACTGAGTTCTGCTTACACCACTAGATTCTGAAAGTCTGCAATGGGCACAGACATTAATATTTACTTAAATAGTTAAAAAGCCTTTGTTGGAAATAACTTTAAAGCCCTTACGTATAAATTTTATGATTTTAATCTTTAAGGCACAGGTTCTCAAACTGAGGTCCACAGGCTTAAAAAGTTTATCAGGGGGCTGGGCGTGGTGGCTCACACCTGTAATCCCAGCACTTTGGGAGACCAAGGCAGGCGGATCTCAAAGTCAGGAGCTCAAGACCAGCCTGGCAAACATGGTGAAACCCCATCTCTACTAAATAAACAAAAATTAATCAAGTATGGTGGCGGGCCCCTGTAATCCCAGCTACTCAGGAGGCTGAGGCAGGAGAATCGCTTGAACCCAGGAGGTGGAGGTTGCAGTGAGCCAAGATTGCATCACTGCACTCCAGCCTGGACGACAGAGGGAGACTCCATCTCAAAAAAAAAAAAAAAAATTTATCAGGGGACTTCAAGAGGTCTGCAAACTCCCTAAAACTGTACACTCAATTCAGAATGTATGTACATCTGTGCATGTGTTAAGTGAGAAAAGCCATAGCTTTTATCAGATCCTCAAAAGAGAACCATGATGCCAAAAAGGTTCAGAATCACTGCTTTAAGTAAAACAAAGCTTTCAAGCTGTGGAGGCAAGGCAGTCCATTGATGGCTGCAGAACACACAACAAAGGTTGCCTCTCCTCACATACACCAACACTTTTGGAATGCAGAGCCTCAATATAGTAGTAATGAGAGGTGAAGCCAGCTGGGCTTCTGGGTCGGGTGGTGACTTGGAGAACTTTTCTGTCTAGCTAAAGGATTGTAAACGCATCAATCAGCACTCTGTAAAAACGCACCAATCAGCACTCTGTGTCTAGCTAAAGGATTGTAAGCGCACCAATCAGCACTCTGTAAAAACGCACCAATCAGTGCTCTATGTCTGGCTAAAGGATTGTAAATGCACCAATCAGCACTCTGTAAAAATGCACCAATCAGCGCTCTGTATCTAGCTAAAGAATTGTAAACACACCAATCAGCACTCTGTAAAATAGACCAATCAGCAGGATGTGGGCGGAGCCAAATAAAGGAATAAAAGCTGGACACCAGAGCCAGCAGCAGCAACAAGCCCAGGTCCCCTTCCACACTGTGGAAGCTTTGTTCTTTCGCTCTTCACAGTAAATCTTGCTGCTGCTCACTCTTTGGGTCTGCACTACCTTTATGAGCTATAATACTCACCACTGCTCCACAGATTCATTCCTAAAGTCAGTGAGACTACGAACCCAACGGGAGAAATGAACAACTCCTGATAAGCCACCTTTTAGAGTTGTAACACTCACTGTGAAAGTCTGCGGCTTTACTCCTGAAGTCAGGGAGACCATGAACCCACTGGAAGGAAGAAACTCCGGACACATCTGAACATCTGAAGGAACAAACTCCAGACACACCATCTTTAAGAGTTGTAACACTCAACTGCGAGGGTCTGTGGCTTCATTCTTCAAGTCAGTGAGATCGAGAACCCACCGGAAGGAATAAATTCCAGACACAATAATACTGAGAAACCATAAGTTCACCGGTCACAAGACAGGGAAACAAGTCCACTATACATCCTGACCAACATATCACCACATTTGGTGTCTTAACCACAGAGCATCAAGACATTCTGTAAGAAAGATTGCCCTCCGGTTGGACGTGGTGGTTCACCTGTAATCCCAGCACTTTGGGTGGCCAGGGTGGGCAGATAACGAGGCCAAGAGATTAAGACCATCCTGGCCAACATGGTGAAACCCTGTCTCTACTAACAATACAAAAATTAGGTGGGCGGGGTGATGCGGGCCTGTAGTCCAGGCTACTTGGGAGGCTGAGGCAGGAGAATTGTTTGAATCCAGGAGGCGGAGGCTGCAGTGAGCCATGATTGCGTCACTGCACTCTAGCCTGGTGACAGAGCGAGACTCCGTCTCAAAAAAATCAAAAAAAGAAAGATAAAGATTGCCCTCCACAGCCACACACTGAAAAGACTGGGGAAGGGACGGAAATGTTCTGGAGGAATCTCTAGGGCAAAGGGCCTTCCAGCAAAAACACTCCCTGAAATTACTTTCTCTCAACTAGTACTACCACTTCCTATGGATACTTAATTCAGTAACCTGTGTTAAGGTATTTACTCCTTTTATTTGTCCAAAACAAAAATCTCTCTGTCAAACATTAGGGATGGGGCATTGCCTTCATTTTGGTACACTGAGTATTTTGTATTTAGAGAATAAATCCATTATCATGGTTTTACAAGCTGTGAACACAAATCCCCTTAGTGTTTTCTGACACTGAAGAATGCTTTTGTATTTAACACCCTGGATATGTGAGTGTGCAAGAGAAGAGTATGTATATGTGTGTACATACTCCATCACAGGCTACACAAAATATTAACTCTAATTATTGTATGGTGCTTACAAGGAAATCCTGCTTTCCTTCTACCACCACTAAATACTATTAATTTTTCACTTTAGAGACTTGTGGATTTTAGGAAAGTTTATTTTCATTTCCATCTTCTACTGTCACGTACAATACTAAAAATCAGTTTTAACTGATTTTAGTGTTTTCTCAAAAGAAAATGGAGAAAGGATTATTGAGTCAAGAAATCTGTGCGTACAAGATACTCTGTGGCGATTAGTAACATCAGCACAAATGTTGTATTTTACACCTATGTATTTTTAGGCTATTGCTATCCAGCACTGTAAGGGAAAATTTTTTAACTACACCTATGTATTTTTAGGCTATTGCTATCCAGCAGTATAAGGGAAAATTTTTTAACTTAATGCAAACCAATGCTTTTCTAACTTAAATGACAAAGAATTAAATCCATTCACCATAACCATGCTTCTTAATATCTAAAAACCCTAGGGCCAAAATCAGTGCTCCCAATTAGAGATCACAAATGTAACTTTAAAAAATTTTTCTTGTGGTTTCTTAAGCTTATGATCAGAACTGCCTACAAGATACTAAGAATGTTGCCTACAAGATGTTGAGGATTAAAAACAGTGAAGAGCAATAAATATACTAGAAATTCCAATTATCTAATTTATTGGCACAACTGATGGTTTACTTCTCTAGCATAAGTGACCACAGGAAGGCAAAGACTAATTAATTTAAACCTTACACAACCAAACAGGAAATTCAAAAGCAGGAATAAAAAGCTTTTATCTATAGTGGTTTAGCCAAACTATCATACATGTACATACTGGAGTAAATGGAGGTGACAACATTAAGTGTGTTTGTGCAAGTGCCTGCCCCCACCCCATCACCAAGAACAGAGCTGATCCAGAAAGTAAGGTAAATCAATGCACAGTGGTGGGAAACAGGCTTTTCCTAGGCCCAGAACACTTAATGGACTGGGAGGAGCAACTAGCTTAATCAGTGACATTCACACACATAAAGAAAAAAGGCAGCCAGGAGCTGTAGTTCACACCTGTAATCCCAGCACTTTGGGAGGCCAAGGCAGGCTGATCAGCTAAGGTTGGGAGTTCAAGACCAGCCTGACCAACATGGAGAAACCCCATCCCTATTAAAAATACAAAATTAGCCAGGCGTGGTGGCACATGCCTATAATCCCAGCTACTCAGAAGGCTGACGCAGAAGAATCGCTTGAACCCAGGAGGTGGAGGTTGCGGTGAGCTGAGACTGCACCATTGCACTCCAGCCTGGGCAACAAGAGCGAAACTACGTCTCAAAAAAAAGAAAGGAAGAAAGAAAAAAAGGAGGCCAGGTGCGGTGGCTCAACACTGTAATCCCAACACTTTGGGAGGCCAAAGCAGGTGGATCACCTGAGATAAGGAGTTCAAGACCAGCCCGGCCAACCTGGGAAACCCTGTATCTACTAAAAATACCATAATTAGCTGGGTGTGGTGGTGCACGCCTGTAATCCCAGCTACTTGGGAGGCTGAGGCAGGAGAATTGCTTGAACCCGGGAGGCGGAGGTTGCAGTGAGCTGACGCTGCACTACTGCACTCCAGCTTGGGCAACAAGAGCAAACTCCATCTAAAAAAAAAAAAAAAAAAGGTCTGCACCAGGATGTAAAGCCATGAATGAGTAGTGGTAAGCTGTATGCTATAAAGGAAAAAGAAAACCAGAATACAATGAGAGAGCACAGAGGTAAAACCTTCTTTAGACTGAGTAGTCAAGGAAGGCCTCAGAAGAAAGCTGAGAGCTCATGGATGAGAAGGAGCTGAGTACTCAAAAGGTAGAACAAGAGTATTCTATGCAGAGAAAACAGCCTGAAAGAGACAGGAAAAACTGCGTAAATTCAAGTGCAATGGGACGCCACTGAATAGTTTAAGTAACCACGTGACCCATTCTTTCAAAAGCTCTCTCTGGCTGCTATGCAGAGAAAAAAATTGGAGAGACCAGAGAAGTGTGAAGACCAGCTGAAAGGCTACTGTGGCAGTTCAGGGGGAGAGATGGGACAGCTTCAGTGAAAAGAGGTGAAAGAATACAAAATACATTCTGAAGATGTGTTGGAAAGGACTTGGTGAAGAATGTGGTGGGGAGTGGTGTGTAAGAAAAATGAAGGTGCCAAAAATGACTCCTAGATTCCTGGTTTAAGCAGTTCAGTGACCATTTCCGATGGAAAAAACTAAGGGGAAAAATAGCTTTGCTAGATAATAATTTCAGTTTTGGACATGTGAAGTATGAGCTCCCTGTAAAATACAAATTTGGGGATTCTCAGCGCATAAATGATATTTAAATCCTTGGGAACAAATGCTATCATCCAGAAACACAGAAGAGAGATGAAGAAACAGGCCCAAGCCCTGAGGAACTCAAACATGCAGTGTCTGGGAAAAAGAGGTTGACAAAAAGTATATGCAAAGGTGAGAGGAAAACAAGGATTATGAGATTACGGAAGCCAACAGGCTGGGATCCGAGAAAAAGGATGAATTATGTGGATAACTCTGGTAAAAGATGCAGTGAGATGTGGCCTGAATATCCACTGATTTGGCAACCCACCATCATGGATGACCTTGGCAAGAGCAGTTTCAGGAAACTGGAAGAAAGGATTAAGTCAATGAGGGCTGAAGGGTGACTGACTATATACCAACCAGCCTGTTTGCAACTTAGCAAACTTCCCAGCTATCACCAAGATGCAGGTAAATCACCTAATCTCTCTCCTGCTCTACCATAACAGCCTCCAACTGCTTTTCCTGCTTCAATCCTTATCCTCCTACAGCCCATTCTCAGCACAGCAGCCAGAAAGATCCTAAAAGGCAAGTCATACCATATATCACCACTCCTCTCCTCAGTGATCTCATCTCATCTCATTCAGAACAAAGGTCAAAAACAGTCTTCCTAACAACCTAGAAGATCACCATCTTACCTCTGAACACTTATGCTCACATGGAATACAGCAAGCACGCTTTTGCTTGCTGCCTAACTTCCTTCAGGTTTCTGCTCAAATGTTACTGCACCAATAAGGCTTTCTCTGACCAACTGTTTTTTTTTTTTGTTTTTTTTTGTTTTTATTTTTTGAGACAGAGACTTGCTCTGTTGCCCAGGCTGGAGTACAGTGGCATGATCTCAGCTCACTGCAACCTCCACCTCCCAGGTTTAAGTGATTCTCGTGCCTCAGCCTCCCGGGTAGCTGGGACTACAGGCGGGCACCACCACACCTGGCTAATATTTGTATTTTTAGTAGAGATGGGGTTTCACCATGTTGGCCAGGCTGGTCTCCAACTCCTGACCTCAGGTGATCTGCCCACCTCAGTCTGCCCTGCTGGGATTACAGGTGTGAGCCATTGCACCCCGCCCTGATTTACTTTTTTCTTTTTTTTTTTAAAGTGAAAACAAGTTTATTAAGCAAGTGAAGGAATAAAGAATGGCTACTCCATAGGCAGAGTAGCCTGGTCAACTGATTTAAATAGCACCTGCTTTCATTCTTTGCTTATCTTTGCCTACCCGGATCTACTTTTCTTCTTAGCACTTACCATCCTTACGGCTATTTATGCTTACTGTCTGTCTCACATCATGAGGATATAAGCTTTATAAGAGTAGAGGTTTTACCTGCTTCAGTTCACTACTGTGTAGCAAGTATGTAGGCCTGGTACACAGTAGACGCTCATTTGTTTCTTGCATGTAAAGCCATGAGAAAGGCTCCTCACATTATGAAATAATAAACTGGCACTTTCAGTTTAATACAAGCCTTCTGTTATTTAGATAATATGAGTCTGGTCACCCGCAGGAATGCAGGGAAAGTCTCATTTCTGGATCCATGAAATAGAATACTAGTTTTTCAGTGCTCTAAACGTAGGCCTTGAAAAACTCACAATTATACCATTCTGCTGGGAATCTCCTTGTAAACTCAAGCATTTCCATTCAATTTTCAATATGAACTGTTTACCTTTTGCATAAAGCAAGGTACACTAGAGGAAAAAACAATCATTTGTAATAATGCAAAGATGTGGTCACCGAGGGGGCAATGGTACTGATGAATCACACAAATACAAAGATATGTACATATTATATTTGAACAAAGGCAAGTATGTATGGTGCACTGGGATTAGGTCATTCTTCCAAATAATTGAACCATGCTCTCCAGTCTGTCTATTTAATTTCCCTAATCATCCTCTAATCACCAAGAAACAGACTAAGCTATTTTTCTCTGCAAACTCCCTAGCTCACACTTACTCTTCTGTCCTCAGAAAAATAAGTGACCAAAAAATATTATCTTCTAATTTCTGACAAGATCAAAGCTCTGCATTATGTAAATGCAATGCAAGCGTTAATTATAGTTTGAAATCACATTTAGGCCAAGCGCAGTGGCTCACACCTGTAATCCCAGCACTTTGGGAGGCCAAGGCAGGTGGATCACAAGGTCAGGAGTTCGAGACCAGCCTGGCCAATATGGTGAAACCCCATCTCTACTAAAAATACAAAAAAAATTAGCCATGCGTAATGGGCACATGCCTGTAATCCCAGCTACTCAGGAGGCTGAGGCAGGAGAATTGCTTGAACCTGGGAGGCGGAGGTTGTGGTGAGCCAAGATCATGCCGCTGCACTCCAGCCTAGGCAACAGAGTGAGACGCGTCTCAAAAAAAAGAAAAAAAAAAAAAAAGAAATCATATTTGTATCAGATTATCAGTCATATATATCTACTCACGTAACCCTAAACAAACTGTGAAAACACAAATCCTGGAAACTGCAATATTCACCCAATAAATTAATACACATACACTGTACAGCTAAGAATGGAAGGAAATGGCAAAACAAGTTAAAATACAGATAAATCTAAATAACTATTATCAAATCTGGCTACATAATTGTGTAGAACATTTTTTAAAATCATTTCCACAAACATGTAATATATAAATATAACAAATAAAATTCCAGATTTGCAAAGAAAAAAATTAAAGCAGATGTACTAAAATGCTTGGTTTACAATTATGAGGACTCAAAAAGATACTATTTAGCGCTCTGCCTCTGAAAATGAGAGCATTTTAAAAGCCTTCTTAAAATCTGCATGGACCAGTAACACAAAAAGATACTTAACATCACTAGCCATTGGGGAATGCAAATCAAAACTAGAAGGAGATACCACTTACCACCCACTAGGAGGGCTATAATCAAAAAGACAGGTAACAGAGGACAAGTGTTGGCAACAATGTGGAGAAATTAGAACCCTGGTACACTGCTGGTGGGAATATAAAATGGTGTAACAACCTTAAGAAACAGCATGGCAGTTCCTCAAAAGGTTAAGCACAGAGTTCCATTTGACCAGTAATTCCACTCCTACATAGGGGTGGGTTCATGTTTATACAAGAGAAATGAAAATATATGTCCACATAAAAACTTATACACAAATGTTCATAGCAGCATTCTTTTCTTTTCTTTTGAGATGGAGTTTCGCTCTTATTGCCCAGGCTGGAGTACAATGGCGCAATCTCGGATCACTGCAACCTCCACTACCTGATTCAAACAATTCTCCTGCCTTAGCCTCCCGAGTAACTGGGATTACAGGCATGCGCCACCATGCCTGGCTGATTTTGTATTTTTATAGAGATAGAGTTTCTCCATGTTGGTCACACTGGTCTCTAACTCCTGAGCTCAGGTGATCCGCCTGCCTCGGCGTCCCAAAATGTTGGGATTACAGGCATGAGCCACAGTACCCAGCCCATAGCAGCATTATTCATAATCATCCAAAATAGGATGCAATCCATATGTACATTAACTGATGAATGGTTAAAGTATAATACATCTATACAACTAATATTTACCCATAAAAAGGAACAAAGTTCTGATATGTTACAACATAGATGAACCTGAAAATACTATGCTAAGTGGAAGAAGCCAGTACTGTTGATAAAAGTGCATATTGTATAATTCCATTTATACAAAAGGTCCAGAACAGGCTAATCTACAGAGACAGAAAGTAGATAACTGTTGCCTAGGACTGAGATGGGAGGAAATGGAGAGTGACTGCCAATAAGTGGAGGATTTCTTTTCAGGGAGATGAAAATGCTCTGGTATTAGACAGTGGTATTGGTTATACAACTGTGAATATACTAAAACCCACTTATTTGTATACTTTATTTGGGAAAATTGTATATGTAAATTTATATTTTGATAAAGCTGTTAAGAATGAGGTAGCAGGCACGATGGGAGGCTTATAAAGGGTACTTTTAGTATTTTATTTCTTGACCTGCTTGGTAGTTACACACGTGGGTTCACACTATGATGATTCATTGAGTTGCAAACTTACAAGATATGAATGTTTCTATACGTATTTAATATGTCAAACAAATGTTTCAAAAAATAAATTCATAAATACTGACTTGGAAAGAGACCCAACATGTATTACAAAGTGGAAAAAAAGCAAGTTTCAGAACAATACATATAGTATGGTCCCACTTTTTATACATAGCAACACTACATGAGTATACACATATCCAATCCCCACTGACCTCTGCAGAATTCAAATAAAGGAACTTTTATTTTCTCTAATATACATTTCTATAACATTTTAAATTTAGCCATGTATATTTTTGTAATCAGAAGACAATAATGTCTACTTATAAAAAAACTTAAAAAGGCATAAAAGATGGTCAGTTGCAGCGGCTCACGCCTGTAATCCCAGCACTTTGGGAGGCCGAGGCAGGTGGTTCACCTGAGGTCAGGAGCCTGGTCAACACGGCTAAACCCTGTCTCTACTAAAAATATAAAAATTAGCCGGGGGTGGTGGCACGCGCCTGTAATTCCTGCTACTCGGGAGGCTGAGGCAGGAGAATCGTTTGAACCTGGGAGGTGGAGGTTGCAGTGAGCCGAGATCACGCAATTGCACTGTAGCCTGGGCAACAAGAGTGAAACTCTGTCTCAAAAAAAAAAAAGGCATAAAGACAAAATTTAATAAAGAGAAAAGAAATTCCTGAATTAGTATACAAAAATATAGAAATAATAAATCCAAGAATAGACTCTTCTTTTTTTTTTTTTTGAGACAAAGTCTCGTTCTTGTCCCCCAGGCTGGAGTGCGATGGCGTGATCTCTGCTCACTGCAACCTCCACCTCCCAGGTTCAACCGATTCTCCTGCCTCAGCCCCCGGAGTAGCTGAGATTACAGGTGCCTGCCACCACGCTGGACTAGTTTTGGCATTTTTAGTAGAGATGGGGTTTCACCATGTTGGCCAGGCTGGTCTCAAACTCCTCACCTCAGGTGATCCACCCTTCTCAGCCTCCCAAAGTGCTGGGATTACAGGCATGAGCCACTATGCCTGGCCGAATACATTCTTTAAAAAATGATCATTTAAAAAATAATAGCAGCGGCCGGGCGCGGTGGCTCAAGCCTGTAATCCCAGCACTTTGGGAGGCCGAGGCGGGTGGATCACGAGGTCAGGAGATCGAGACCATCCTGGCTAACATGGTGAAACCCCGTCTCTACTAAAAAATACAAAAAACTAGCCGGGCGTGGTGGCGGGCGCCTGTAGTCCCAGCTACTCGGAGGCTGAGGCGGGAGAATGGCGTGAGCCCGGGAGGTGGAGCTTGCAGTGAGCCGAGATCGCGCCACTGCACTCCAGCCTGGGCGACAGAGCGAGACTCCGTCTCAAAAAAAAAAAAAAAAAAAAAAAAAAAAAAAATAATAGCAGCTAGGGCCAGGCGCGGTGGCTTATGCCTATAATCCCAGCACTTTGGGAGGCCGAGGAGGGTGGATCACGAGGTCAGAGTTCAAGACCAGCCTGGCCAAGATGGTGAAACCCCGTCTCTACTAAAAATACAAAAATTAGCCGGGCGTGGTGGCGGGCGCCTGTAATCCCTGCTACTCGGGAGGCTGAGGCAGAGAATTGCTTGAACCCGGGAGGTGGAGGTTGCAGTGAGCCCAGATAGCCCCACTGCACTCCAGCCTGGGCAACAGAGGGAGACTACGTCCCAAAAAAAAAAAAATTGCAACTAATCTGATTGCTATTACATATATATACACACACACACATATATATACACATAACAGTAATAAGGAAATTATATTTTCTAACTATTTAAAATTGTGAAAAAAATTAGATGTCTACTTAAAATTCTTCACGATTTTCAGAGTATATATTCAAAATACTTCAAATATCACTGAATTAAGGAGGGTAATTATGCAGCAAGAGAAAACAGCCCAGTGCAAGGAGACCACAGCTCTGAGCTATGGGGCCTGAGAGAAGAGCCTAGCCCTCTGTGGGCGTGTTTCCTCAATATGAAATAAGGAGGTCAGATTATGATTCTGCTGCTCTCTGCTTCAAGAGTCACTAACTGGGTGGGTCAGGCCATTTGGGATATAACATCACTACCAAGAATAACACCATTAGCAGCAATAATAAAACCCACTACAGCTTTTTCAATGATTAATGTACATTTCCATGCATCGTCTCTATACACAAATGCCTGCCTCTCTCACACGGGTAATTTGTGGACATACACCAAAATGGTACCTGTTACCACCTCTAGGATTATAGTGGGGAGAGGCATAAGAATGGAGGGTCCATCAGTCAGGGTCCCAAAAGTAAAGAGATGGCAAATACATATTAGAATAATCTGAGAAGGGTTTGTTTATAAAAGAAATAATTGCAAAGTTAGGGAGTAGAGCCTACAGAAACCATGGGGATGGAACAGAAGTCAGGACTAGTAAAGGGGCAGAACAAGGCTGAGCATCAGTGGCTCACACCTGTAATCTCAGCACTTTGGGATGCCGAGGTGGGAAGACTGAGTGAGCTCAGGAGTTCAAGACCAGTCTGGGAAACACAGCAAGATTCCATCTCTACAACAAATGTTTAGAAACTAGCCAGTTGTGGAGGCACACACCTGTCATCCCTACTCAAGAGGCTGAGGTGGGAAGATTGCTTGGGCCCAGAAGCTCAAGGCTGCAGTGGGCCATGATCGCACTACTGTACTCCAGCCTGCTGGGCAAAGCAATACTCTGTCTTTAAAAAAACAAATAAATAAATAAACAAATAAAAAGCAGAACAAGTATTGCTTCTAGAAGTCCCAAAGATAGGAGACAAAGATTACCAGAACTCAGAACCCGGGTATATAATACATGCTACCCTGAGAGTGAGGGGAAGGGATCAATATTCTGACCTCCTTCTCCTCTGGCCCTTCAATCCAGAGGGCCTAAGAGCTCTTTATCTGGGGCAAAGAGACAGGTAGAAAAGAGTAGAGGATGGACCTGGAGAGGTAAAAGATATCCAGTCCAAATTTCTTTTAACTTTTTATAAAATTAAATACATGAGCCTGGCGTGGTGGCTTACACCTGTAATCCCAGCACTTTGGGAGGCCGAGGCGGCTTAGCAGTTTGAGACCAGCCTGGCCAACATGGCGAAACCCTGTCTCTACTAAAAATATAAAAATTAGCTGGGTGTGGTGGCGGTTGCCTGTAATCACAGCGAAACTCTGTCTCAAAAAAAAAAAAAAAAATTAGGCTGGGCACAGTGGCTCACGCCTGTAATACCAACACTTTGGGAGGCTCAGGTGGGTGGATCACGAGGTCAGGAGTTCAAGACCAGCCTGACCAATACAGTGAAACCCTGTCTCTATTAAAAATACAAAAATTAGCTGGGCATGGTGGCAGGTGCCAGCTACTCAGGAGGCTGAGGCAGAAGAATTGCTTGAACCCGGGAGGCAGAGGTTGCAGTCAGCCGAGATCACACCACTGGACTCGGGCCTGGGTGACAGAGTGAGACTCAAAAAAGTAAAACCTTACACAGAAACCTGAAGTCCCACCCTCCATAATCCTGGATCCCTCTCTCCAGACGTAATCCTCTTTCTTACAATTTGTTAGGTGGGGTTTACTGTTGGCCCTTTCTATATAGACAGAGAGACATATCACAGTAAAATACAGAGAAGTGTTTTATGGAGTGCTATTCGTTTAACATGAATGGTATCACTCTACTACTTTGTTCAATCTTCCCCCCTCCACTATTTTCAGTTCAGTGAGAAAATAACGTTCAAGGGCCAGGCATGGTGGCTAACACCTGTAATCCCAGCACTTTGGGAGGCTGAGGTGGGCGAATCACGTGAGTTCAGGAGTTAGAGACCAGCCTGACCAACATGGAGAAACCCCATCTCTACTAAAAATATAAAAAATTAGCCAGGCGTGGTGGCGCATGCCTGTAATTCCAGCTACTCAGGAGGCTGATGCAGGGGAATCACTTGAACCCGGGAGGTGGAGGTTGCGGTGAGCCAAGATGGCGCCACACCACTCCAGCCTGGGCAACAAGAGTAAAACTCCATCTCAATAAAAAATAAAAAAAATATGTGTAATGTTCAATGCCTGGTGCGGTGGCTCACACCTATAATCTCAGCACTTGGGGAGGCCGAGGCGGGTGGATCACTTAAGCCCAGGAGTTTGAGACCAGCTTGGCCAACACAGTGAAAACCCATCTCTACTAAAAAATACAAAACATTAGTCGGGAGTAGTGGTGCCTGCCTGTAGTCCCAGCTACATGGGAGGCTGTGGAAGTAGGGTCACTGGAGCCTGGGGAGATCGAGACTGCAGTAAGCCAGGATAGTGCCACTGCACTCTAGCCTGAATGGTACAGTGAAACTCTGTCTCAAAACAAAAAGAAAGAAAAAGGAAATAATGCTCAAGAAGCCAACATGAGATGGATGGGCTTGATTCTCCTCAGTTGTTTCTACTCCACCACAGTGGCTCTCAAAACACACCCTGCCCTTCATCTGCATTAGCATCACCTAGGAACCTGTTTAAAATGAAAACTGCAGGCCCCACCCAGTGAGGTGAATCAAAAGCACTGGTGGGGGTGTCCAGCTTTTAAAGTCTAGGAACCACTACTCTACCTCCTGGTACTCAAAACTTTCTTGACCACCACCTGATGCCTTGCCAGAGATCGGCATTTCAACAAGATCCCCCTGGTCTACCTCAGGGCCACAAACCATAACCCCCAATCCGTAATGCTTCACACCCATCCACACAGTGTCTCAGTGGTTTCTGGGAATGGGAGGTAGGGGAGGCCTGCTGAAAGAGCAGTGGTTTTTATCTCTTTGAATATGAATCTATCACTTAACAAGCCTGTGGGAAAAACAGCACTGCATGCCCTAGTTAGACAAGAGTATGTGTTGTGTGTGTGTGTGACAGAAAGCACACGACTACCATTAAACGACCATGGAAATTTATTCCGCTTAGATGTCACTAGTACATCATGTTATTTTTCTCTTAAATTAAGGGAATTTCAATTTTAACCCCAGGCATAATAAAATCCAAGACTGTCTAACCTTTGTTTGTACTGCTAATATTGTAGTGGGAATCCATCACCTTAAAACAAACCAAGGGGATATACCTTACCTTCTCTGTTCGAACAAGGACACCTTTACCAACATCTACTCCCCACTTCCATGCAGCAGCCCCCACCTCCACACAGCATGGGGGAGGGAAAACTATTTCCAGTACTTCACCTTTAACTTCCTGCTGCCTCCCTCAAAGGCTCATAAATTTTATTTCACAATCTGAACTCGAAGGCCCCTAACTCCATCTCTCCCTTTGCTTCTCTCTCATTTTCCTCCACTGAGACTTCTCTGGTCTGTTGTACTGCAAACATATCAGCTCTTCCAGCAAATCTACAGGTGAACTACATACATATTTATGCCTAAGAATTGTACTGTCTCACTGCTCAATCCAGCTTGACTCAGCCTAACCCAACGATGTGCTTTTTTAGGCACTTCCAGTTTCACTTCTAGCTCCTACCAGGCTTCCGCCCCGCCCCAATGCAACATAGCCCCCTCAGCTTCCCAGACCCAGGAAGTAGCAAGGTCAGTTCTGTGAGGCCTATATCCAATTTGACTTGCCTCTCCCTTCTTAAAGCAATCTTGGAATTAAAATTTCTAAAGCCCCGTTTCAATTTAATAACTTTTCTTCCATAGAAACAAGAGGTTTTAATCAAGCCTTAAAAATAAATTCGAGCCTTGTGTTTTTAATTATATGGCATCAGGAAAAATAATATAACTATTCTACCAAATTTCAAAAGGAAACATGTTTACATCTCAAATGTGCTATAAAAAGATCCTGGTATGGTAAAACTAGTTTGATTTCGACTCCCACCCCAACCTTTTTTAAACTTCTCCAACACAGTTCCAGAATAACTTCTCAAAATCACTTCTAAAGTGGTAGGTAATTCCAGCTACTCCAGAGACCGAAGTGATCGCCTGAGCCCAGGAGTTCCAGGTCAACCTGGGCAAAATAGTGACTCTTATCTCAAAATAACAAAACAAAACTCACCCTGTCAATTCAGACCATTTTTTTTTTTCTTCTACAAAAAGTTAGACTCAAAAGATGTATAGAACTAAATGTTCCAGAGTCAAATTGTAACTTCACTTTATCTCAACACAGAATTCATGAGTTGCACATAAATTTACTTTACTTCTTTTTAGAAATGGAGTCTTGGTATGTTGCCCGGGATGGTCTCAAACATCTGGCCTCAAGTCATCCTCCCACCTCAGCCTCCCAAGTAGCTGGGATTACAGGTGAGCCACCGCTTCCAATTTACAAATTCACTTTAAAAAGTCAAATCTTTTCACTTCTTGCTTTGCTTCTTGGATTTGTTTGGGAAGGAGGAGTGTTTCTTTTTTAGCAAGTAATGGTAGCTTTTACTTGAAGCTTTAAAATATCATGGAATAGTAACAATTTCAGTTTTCAACAATATATGCAGTTTTAATAGAAATATTAGATAATTCGATTACAAGCGTTCTTGACTTATATTCCTGCCATTAGCAAAGACAGTCAACAATGTCTTAAGAGCCACCAAACATATCAAACTCTAGATACGGTCCAAACCTAAGGTTATTTTAGAAACTAAAAACAGTGTGTAGAAAAACTCTTCAATTATCTGGATTAATCGGTTTTTATCCTGCCTGTATAGAAACAATGTCTTCCTCTTATGAATTAATTCCACAGTTTAGTAATTTTGAAAGGCAGAGAATTCATTTTTCCTTCCTAGGTATCCATAAGCCAAGCTTGTCTAACCCACAGCCCAGGACGGCTTTGAATGCAGCCCAACACAAATTCATAAACTTTCTTCAAGTGTTATTTTATGTGTGGCCCAAGACAATTCTTCTTCCAACATGGCCCAGAGAAGACAAAAGATTGGACATCCCTGGCCAGCAGTTAGCAGCACTCAAATATAAAACAAGCCTTATTCCAAAAGTTTCTGTATCTGGCTTTGACCTTAGAAGCCCATTTTGCCATAGATCATTTTCTAAATGGTAGGTTCCCAGGATGGCTCACCAATACCTATTAAGCCCACAATATAGATGAGATAGTGAACTATCAAGCCCAGCCAAGAAGTTTTTCTTTATCTGCTTAAGTGCCCAAACAAGCACTCAGTTAAGATCTAACGTTGAGAATCACAGAGCATGGGACCTTTTATTTTTTTATTTTTATTTATTTATTTTATTTTATTTTATGTTTTTTGAGACAGAGTCTCGCTCTGTCACCCAGGCTGGAGTGCAGTGGCACGGTCTCAGCTCACTGCAACCTCCACCTCCTGGGTTCACGCCATTCCCCTGCCTCAGCCTCCCGAGTAGCTGGGACTACAGGTGCCTGCCACCACGCCCGGATAATTTTTTATATTTTTAGTAGAGACGGGGTTTCACCTGTGTTAGCCAGAATGGTCTCGATCTCCTGACCTCGTGATCCACTCGCCTTGGCCTTCCAAAGTGCTGGGATTACAGGCGTGAGCCAACACGCCCGGCCGAGCATGGGACCTTTTCTAAGAAGTAACTCAAATATGCCTGATTTATAGCGAATCCAGGGCCGGGTACAGTGGCTCACACCTGTAACCCCAGAACTCTGAGAGGCCGAGGCGGGTGGATCACCTGAGGTCAGGAGTTCAAGACCAGCCTGGCCAACATGGTAAAACTCTGTCTCTACTAATAATACAAAAATTAGCCGGGTGTGGTGGCACACGCCTTTAATCCCAGCTACTCGGGAGGCTGAGGCAGGAAAATCACTTGAACCCAGGAGGTGGAGGCTGCAGTGAGCCGAGATCACACCACTGCACTCTAGCCTGGGTGACAAGAGCGAAACTCCATCTCCAAAAAATAAATATATACAATAAATAAAAAAATAAAGAGAATCCAGAGCTGGGCACAGTTGGGGGTGCCTATAGTCCCAGCTACTCAGGAGGCTGAGGCAAGACAACATAGTGAGACCCCATTTTTAAAAATAAATAAATAACCGGGTGCGGTCGCTCATGCCTGTAATCCCAACATTTTGGGAGACCGAGGCAGGCGGATCACCTGAGGTCAGGAGTTCGAGACCAGCCTGGCTAACATGGAGAAACCCCATTTCTACTAAAAATACAAAAAATCAGCCAGGCATGGTTGCGTGCTCCTGTAATCCCAGCTACTTAGGAGGCTGAGACAGGAGAATCGCTTGAACCCGAGAGGCAGAGGTTGCAGTGAGCCGAGATTGCACCATTGCACACCAGCTTGGGCAACAAGAGCGAAACTCCAACTCAAAAAAAGAAATTAAATAAATAAATAAATAAATAAATAAATAAGTGTACCACTCCGATGCAGGTACTCCTACTCCTGATGTGACCAAGTAATGAATGACTTAAAAACTCAGTTTTTAAAACCCTAGCATAGTAATTCAGAACTTAAAGTTATTTCTCAGGAGAGACAAAGGCAAAACAAAAGACTGCAAATTCTCTTCATTGGCTAAAATAGTGACCAACTTTGCTTATACTCAGTCTTTTATTATCAAAACTAATTGCTGTGTTTTCGAAGGCTATCTGTAAAGTAAGATGCAGTAAAGCACGATGGCTAAAAATACAGATTCTGGAACTAGACTACCTGGGTTCATATCCCAGGTAACACTCTTAATAGCTGTACCATCTCCAGCGAGTTGTTTAACCTCTGTGTGCTCCAGTTTCATCTGTACAATAAGTATGATGAGTCCCTTAAGGGACTGCAGTGAGGATTAAATGAATTAATCCACATAAAATACTTACAACAGAGCCTTAAATAATAAGCACACAAAAAGTGACCACTATTATCTAGATGTTTAAAAACAGGTAGAATTTAGAAAAGGAACTGAAGGGAAAAGAGGCATTATAGGCTGAAGTAACAATCAAAGGAACAGAAGTAGAAAAATCACACACACAGGTGGGCAAAAAGGTGTTGCTCTATTTCCCTGGAGAACAATATTTATGATGAAGAACAGTAAAGACTGGAATAACGAGGACCCAAGAATGCTGGCCCTCAATGCCAGACCAAAAAATATGGCTTTTACTTAGAAAGCAGCCACTTAAAGATTTGATCTAATTAAATATGTGCTTTGGCAAGGTCAATTATCAAGGTTATCAAATCATATCATTAAGCCCGGTGGCTCACACCTGTAATCCCAACACTTTGAGAGGTCGAGGTGGGCAGGCGGATCACCCGAGGTCGGGAGTTTGAAACCAGCCTGGTCAACATGGTGAAACCCCATGTCTACTAAAAATACAAAAATTAGCTGGGCATGGTTGCGTGCACTTGTAGTCCGAGCTACCCACTCGGGAGGCTAAGGCAGGAGAATTGCTTGAACCCAGGAGGTGGAGGTTGCAGTGAGCAGAGAGAGCACCATTTCACTCCAGCCTGGGCAACAGAGTGAGACTCTGTTTCCAAAAAAAAAAAAAAAAAAGGTCATATAATTACTATTAATGCAATTGTGATGTTTTTGAAATCCCAAAAATGCATTTGTTCTGCTAACACTGTCATAATCTATCATTGAACTGCTGCATATCTAAATTATCTCTGAAATCCTCACTGTGCCTAGTACATAGTAAGCATTCAACAAATGTTTACCAAATTATTATTAATATTAGTAATTATTATTAACAATCATTATCTTTTTGTGTGTGTGTGAGACAGAGTCTCCTTCTGTCACCCAGGCTGGAGTGGAGTGGCGTCATCTTGGCTCACTGCAACCTCCATCTCCTGGGTTCAAGCAATTCTCCTGCCTCAGCCCCTCAAGGAGCTGGGATTACAGGCGCCCACCACCACACCTGGCTAAGTTTTTGTATTTTTAGTAGAGGCGGGTTTCCACCCTGTTGGCCAGGCTGATCTCAAACTCCTGACCTCAGATGATCTGCCCGCCTTGGCCTCCCAAAGTGCTGGGATTACAGGCGTGAGCCACCAGGACCAGCCTCAAATCGTTATTTTTTAGTGGCCAACAGAGAGCAGTGAAATAGAGACAGGGGTTAATCCCCAAAAGAAATATAAATTAGCCAGGTGCGGTGGCTCACACCTGTAATCCCAGCACTTTGGGAAGCTGAGGTGGGCAGATCACAAGGTCAGGAGTTCGAGACCAACCTGGCCGATATGGTGAAAGCCCGTCTCTACTAAAAATACAAAAATTAGCCGGGCATGGTGGCAGGCACCTGTAGTCCCAGCTACTCTGGAGGCTGAGGCAGGAGAATTGCTTTAACCCAGGAGGTGGAGGTTGCAGTGAGTTGAGATCATGCCACTGTACTCCAGCCTGGGCGACAGAGCAAGACTCTGTCTCAAAAAATAAATAAATAAAAGAAAAGAAAAAGGAAAAAAAAAGAAATATAAATTATTATAAGTATTATAAATAAGGCAAATAAAGTAACCTAGATAATAGTTTACAATTAAGCTAAAATAAGTCACTGCTAATCAACATACTTAACTACAACACGTTTTTGTTTTGGAGACTGAGTCTCGCTCAGCCACCCAGGCTAGAGTGCAGTGGCATGATCTCGGCTCACTGCAACCACAGTCTCCTGGCTCCAAACGAGTCTCCCATCTCCCCAGAAACTGAGATTACAGGCATCCGCCATCATGCCTGGCTAATTTTTGTATTTTAGTAGCGACGGGGTTTCACCTTGGCCAGGCTGGTCTTGAACTCCTGACCTCAGGTGATCCGCCCACCTTAGCCTCCCAAAGTGCTAGTATTATAGGCATGAGCCACCCCACCCAGCCAAATCTTGTGTATTTTGAAGTCTTATAAAATTGAGCTGTCAAATTGGTACAGCGTTTTCAAAGGATTATTTGGGCAATATCTGCTTATGGGCAGTCTTTTTTTTTTTTGTTTTTGAGATGGAGTTTAGCTCTTGTTGCGCAGGCTGGAGTGCAATGGCACCATCTTGGCTCACTGCAACCTCCGCCTCCTGGGTTCAAGTGATTGTCCTGCCTCAGCCTCCCAAGTAGCTGGGATTACAGGCGCCCACCACAGTGCCCGGCTAATTTTTTTTGTATCTTTAGTAGAGACCGGATTTCACCATGTTGGCCAGGCTGGTGTCGAACCCCTGACCTCAGGTGATCCACTCACCCTGGCCTCCCAAAGTCCTGGGATTATAGGCATTTCCTAATCCAGGACAAAATTATGCTGGGGGGTAAGAATAAAGGTCTAACTCCTGACTTGACTCCAAGTAATTACAGGAAAGGACAGCTTACAGTAGCCATAGGTATCCATGGAGTACATACTATCTACCTGTACACCACAGACGTCAATGCTAATTACAGCAACAAAAAGGGCCACATCCTGAGAATGGACACCTGAAGTTAAAGTCTAAAGATCAACTTGCAATCAATTGTTTGGTGCATTTCTTTTTTTTTTTTTTTTTTTTTTTTTGAGACGGAGTCTGGCTCTGTCGCCCAGGCTGGAGTGCAGTGGCGGGATCTCGGCTCACTGCAAGCTCCGCCTACTCGGGTTCGCCCATTCTCCTGCCTCAGCCTCCCGAGTAGCTGGGACTACAGGCCTACCACGCCCCAGCTAGTTTTTTGTATTTTTTAGTAGAGATGGGGTTTCACCGTGTTAGCCAGGATGGTCTCGGCCTCCCAAAGTGCTGGGATTACAGGCTTGAGCCACCACGCCCGGCCGTTTGGTGCATTTCTTACAAAATACAGCAACAAAACAGGCTGGGCATGGTCATTCACACCTATAATCTCAGCACTTTAAGAGGCCAAGGTGGGAGGATCACTTGAGCCCGGGAGTTTGAGACCAGCCTAAGCAACATAGAAGTGAAACCCTATCTCACAAAAAAGTTTAAAAGGTTAGCATAGTTGTCACACCCATAGTCCTAGCTACTCAGGAGGCTGAGGTGAAAGGATTGCTTAAGCCTGGGAGATAGAAGCTGCAGTGAGCTATGATTACCACTGCCACTGCACTGCTGAGGTGGGCAATAAAGCAACACCTTGTCTCAAAAAACAAACAGAAAACGGCAGTTTGAGATACCAGTAACAAGTAATACAGTAATAATTAACATATTAAGAAAAAAGTTTTAGGCCAGGCGTGGTGGCTCAAGCCTGTAATCCCAGCACTTTGGGAGGCCGAGGCGGTAGGATCGAGGTCCGGGAGATGAGACCATCCTGGCTAACGGTGAAACCCGTTTCACTAAAATATACAAAAAATAGCTGAAGGTGGCTGAGCCTGTAGTCCCAGCTACTCGGGAAACTGGCCTTGGGAGAATGGTGTAAACCGGAGAGACTTACAGTGAGCTGAGATCTGGCCACTGCACTCAGCCTAGGCGACAGAAACAAGACTCGTCTCAAAAAAAAAAAAGTTTTCAGTAAAAGATTGCCAACAAGACTTCTTAGAAGCACATCATGACATAGAATGGTTGACGTAAGTGTTTATTACCAGGCATGGTGGCTCACGCCTGTAATCCCAGCACTTTGGGAGGCCAAAGTGAGGGTGGATCCCACCCGAGGTCAGGAGTTCCAGACCAGCCTGGCCAATATGGTGAAACCCCGTCTCTACTTAAAAAAAAAGTACAAAAATTAGCCGGGCATGGTGGCGCAGGCCTGTAGTCCCAGCTACTGGGAAGGCTGAGGCAGGAGAATCGCTTGAACTCAGGAGGCGGAGGTTGCAGTGAGCCGAGATCGTGCCACTGCACTCCAGTCTGGGACAACAGAGTGAGACTTCGTCCCAAAAAAAAAAAGTTTATTGGCCAGGCCCAGTGAGAAGGAGGTTGCCGTGAGCTGAGATCATACCACTGCACTCCAGCCTGGGCGACAAGAGCAAAACTTCGTCTCAGAAAAAAGAAAAAAAAGAATTTATTAAGCACATCAGCCAGGCGCGGTGGCTCACGCCTATAATCCCAGCACTTTGGGAGGCAAAGGTGGGTGGATCACCTGGGTCAGGAGTTTGAGACCAGCCTGGCCAAAAGGATGAAACCCTGTCTCTACAAAAATAGAAAAATTAGCTGGGAGTGGTGGTGCGCACCTGTAATCCCAGCTACTCGGGAGGCTGATACAGAAGAATTGCTTGAACCCAGGAGGCGGAGATTGCAGTGCGCCAAGATTGCAGCACTGCACCCCAACCTGGGTGACAGAGCAAGACTCCATCTCAAAAAAAAAAAAAGAGAGAGAGAGATTTTATTAAGCATACATCCCCAGATAAACTGATTTTTTTCTGGTGGCAATAGGGAGAAATCGCTTCCCAAAAATGTAAGTGCTTAATTAAAAAAAAAAAAAAGATTGGCCAGGTATGGTGGCTCACACCTGTAATCTCAGCACTTTGGGAGGCTGAGGAGGGCAGATCACCTGAGGTCGGGAGTTCAAGACCAGCCTGACCAACATGAAGAAACCCCGTCTCTACTAAAAATACAAAATTAGCTGGGCGTGGTGACACATGCCTGTAATTCCAGCTACTCGGGAGGCTAAGGCAGAATGGCTTGAAAACCTGGAAGGCGGAGGTTGCGGTGTGCCGAGATGGCGCCATTGCACTCCAACCTGGGCAACAAGAGCAAAATTCTGTCTCAAAAAAAAAAAAAGATTAGTGGGCACATCCCTGGGAGAGTAAGCAAGTTATGTATTTGGTTTTTGTGGGCAATCAATCATTCTGCTAACACAAATATAAAGCAAAGTAGACCGAGATTTCTATATATCTTCCTCTAAAGTACTTTTAAGTTACAATTTCAGACTTAAAAAAAAAGTTCCAAGCTCAGTCTTGTCCTTTTTTAAAGCTGCAAGTATTATAATTTAAAACTCTGAAATGTATTCACTTAAACACATTCCTGTCACTAACAACACTCTATTATCCACTTTTGGTACTGTCTCCAGATGATTTTTAATCCCTGCCTGACTTCTCCCTACCAACAAGTACTTGGATACCATCTTTACCCTGCCTGCCCCCACTACTTGGTTGTGCCTAGGGAATTATAATTACAGTGATCCTGCCTTTAGAACATCCTCAGAGCACAAAGCTTCTTTGTATAATGGTGGAGGGAGGGTGCCCTCCAGGCTCCACAGAAAAGAGTGGGTGGTAGCAACAGAGGAAGAGGAACTGGAGCCACTATGGTGGCCCTCAGTTCTAGTTCAATATTGTTTGTGGGAATTTACTTGTAGTGACCAGCCAGGGTTCTGTTGAGCCTCTGCATCTCCTCACATATGGGGGTGAAGAGAGAAGCAGGGCCTATCCTGGCAGATGGGCATAATGACCATGCCCAGACTAGGGAGCAGAAGGAAGCAAGAAATTTGGGAGAAAAGCAAGCAATAACTGTCTTGAATTGCACCCCTTTAGGCAGTTCGCAAGACGTTAAGTGAGGAAGTTTTGACAACAAAGGCTATCACCCTAATTAACCAGTGGCTAGTACTGGCATGACTGGCACTCGGTAGATGCTCAAATATGTATTGAGGTGGCAATAAAAATCTACATAGGAAGACAAATCTATAAAAGTTTTAACAAGATAGCATAAAAGCCAAATGAAAAATACTTTTTATTAATTACGAGTCCCAGCCAGGCACAGTGGCTCATTCCTGTAGTAGTCCTAGCACTTAGAGAGGTCGAGGCAGGAGGATTACTTGAGCTCAGGAGTTCAAGAACACCCTGGGCAACATAGCAAGACCCTATCTCTTTAAGTATGAGTCCCAACTCTTCTCTATCTGTAAATGTGATTTTTTTTTTTTTTTTTTTGAGATGGAGTCTTGCTCTGTCGCCCAGGCTGGAGTGCAGTAGAGCGATATCAGCTCAATGCAACCTACGCCTCCCAGGTTCAAGCGATTCTCCCGCCTCAGTCTCCTGAGTAGCTGGGACTACAGGTGCACACCACCACGCCCAGGTATTTTTGTATTTTTAGTAGAGACAGGGTTTCACCATGTTGTTTCACCATGTTGCCCAGGCTGGTCTCAAATTCTTGAGATCAAGTGATCCACCTGCCTCGACCTCCCAAAGTGCTGGGATTACAGGCGTGAGCCACTGCGCCCAGCCCCATAAATGTGATTATTAAATAAACACCTGTTTTACTTTCAGCCTACTCTACTTCTGTTTAGTTTGAGGAACTACTCACTTTTTAGTTCTCTACAATAAAACAAATTTCAACAGAAGGTCAGCATGCAGCATCTGCAGCCACTAAAACCCAAGGTGCAGAAGCAGAATGGACAGGCAACATTTCAACTCCAAGAACATCCCAAAAGCACTACAAATTGTCCTACTACCTAACTGCTTGCTATTCTTCTTTCCATGTATACAGTTTTCTCTCTCTCTTTTTTTTTTTTCTGAGATAGCGTCTCACTCTGTTCCCCAGACTGGAGAGGGCAGTGGCACCATCTCAGCTCACTGCAACCTCCGCCTCCCAGGCTCAAGCAATTCTCCTGCCTCAGCCTCCCAAGTAGCTGAAATTACAGGCACGCGCCACCACGTCCAGCTAATTTTTGTATTTTTAGTAGAGACAGGGTTTCACCATGTTGCCCAGGCTGGTCTCAAACTGGAGCTCAAGTTATCCACCCGCCTCGGCCTCCCAAAGTGCTGGGATTACAGGCGTGAGCCACGGCGCCCAGCCCCTTCCATGTATATAGTTGTTCCTCTTACTACTACTTCCCTACATTTCTCAACAAAGTCAAAGGATCAGTATATACACCAAAACTCACAATCTCTCACTCCCTTATTTCTATACATATTTTACCACAAAAGTAGAAAATGCACTGATAGCTTTTTTTTTCTTTTTTTGAGACGGAGTCTCACTCTGTCGCCCAGGCTGGAGTGCAGTGGCCGGATCTCAGCTCACTGCAAGCTCCGCCTCCGGGTTTACGCCATTCTCCTGCCTCAGCCTCCCGAGTAGCTGGGACTACAGGCGCCCGCCACCTTGACCGGCTAGTTTTTTTTGTATTTTTTAGTGGAGACGGGGTTTCACCGGGTTAGCCAGGATGGTCTCGATCTCCTGACCTCGTGATCCACCCGTCTCGGCCTCCCAAAGTGCTGGGATTACAGGCTTGAGCCACCGCGCCTTTTTTTTTTTTTTTTTTTTTTTTGAGACGTAGTCTTGCTCTCCAGGCTGGAGAGCAATGGCACAATCTCGGCTCATTGCAACCTCCACCTCCCGGCTTCAGCCTCCCGAGTAGCTGGGATTACAGGTGTGTGCTGCCCAGCTAATTTTTGTATTTTTAGTAGAGGCGGGGTTTCACCATGTTGGCCAAGCTGGTCTCAAACTCCTGACCTCAGGTGATCCACCCTCCTCGACCTCCAAAAGTGCTGGGATTACAGGCGTGAGCCAACGCACCCGGCCAGTAATAGCTTTCAAAAGCATGACTTAACTATTGATAAACCCTAATATACGCTCATCATTCTACTCTTCCACCTGTCCAACATCACTGCAGTTAACTGTTCTAAGCAGTCCCAAGAACAGCGCTAATATCCATCTAAGTAGAACAGGAAAAAAACTGAAACCACTCTGGGTAAGGCCTGCAGGTAAGAATCATTTATTTTCTTTCTGTGGGCATAAGACCACTTTTGTTAAACATCTTTAGTTTTTTAACATATAATTTCTTTTAAAAAGTTCCTCCAAGACAGCAGCAAAAGCAAATCGAAACTTCCTATCCACCACCCTCAATCATGTTTAAAAATAATAAAAAAGACAACAGAAACCAATTCAAATGTACCTTTCCCTAGAGCCCCCAGAACAGCATTCATCCATGACAACTGTACTGAAAAACACTCTGCCATTATTTCCAAAAGCAGTAGGAAGTCCAGTCTTGTCCTTGGTTTGCACTCCCCACTCCTCTCTCTCCAAGAAAAAAACGAAACAGCAGGAAGCGTAAACAACCACTTAATGGAAAATACAAATGGGTAAATATTTTCAAAATTCGCTAAAAAGCCTCAGGTCTTCAGGAATGCTAGTGCAGGGGGAAATAGGAAGAGAAAAATAAGTGCATTTACCCCTCCAAGTAAGCACTGTAAGAAGACAAGAGCAAATGTGGCACATAGCTACTACACTTTCTCTCCTCCATTTGCCAGATACTTTTGTCTTTTTTTTTGAGACAGAGTCTCACTCTGTTGCCCAGGCTGGAGTGCAGTGGCATGATCTCAGCTCACTGCAATCTCCACCTTCCGGGTTCAAGCAATTCTCCTGCCTCAGCCTCCAAAGTAGCTGGGATTACAGGCATGCGCCATCATGCCCAATTAATTTTTCTATTGTTAGTAGAGACGGGGTTTCACTATGTTGGCCAGGCTGGTCTTGAACTCCTGACCTCAGGTGATCCACCCACCTCAGCCTCCCAAAGTGCTGGGATTATAGGCATGAGCCACTGCGCCCGGCCAACAATGGTATTTTCTAAATAACTTATTCTGTATGTATTTCTCCAGCCTCATAACAAAGTTTACCATTTGAAGCTATGCTCTTTGGTTCAGCTGAGCGTGGTGATAAAAAGCCCCTTCCCATGAAAAGTTCACATGGAGAACTCTTGGAGCCCCTAGGGCGAGCACCAACCCAGACCTCATGGTAAAGCCCACAATGCACATGGATGAAACTGTTAAGTTACAGCTGGACTAAACAGTTCCAAAGCTGCAGAGCAGTGCTAGATCACAGATCACCTTTGTGTGGATTAGAAAAGGTGCCCCTTCTCTGAGGCTACTCATCGTGGTAAGTGGAGTACAGAATAGATTTCCACCCTCACTTGCCATCCGAAACAGGTATCTTTTTGCTGGGTGCAATCTCTATGGTCCTACACCACAGCACTGTTAAGAAGCGTACCGGCCAGGCATGGTGGCTCATGCGCGTAATCCCAACGCTTTGGGAGGCCGAGGCAGGCTGATCACGGAGGTCAGGAGTTTGAGACCAGTCTGGCCAACATGGTGAAACCTCGCCTCTACTAAAAATACAAAAATTATCCGGGCATGGTGGCAGATGCCTGTAATCCCAGCTACTCGGGAGGCTGAGGCAGGAGAATCATTTGAACCTGGGAGGTGGAGGTTGCAGTGAGCCGAGATCTCGCCATTGCTCTCCAGCCTGGGCAACAAGAGCAAAACTCTGTGTCAAAAAAAAAAAAATGAAAAAGTAAAAGAAAAGCATACCTGGGCAATGCTGCACCTCCAAAGTGGGTTTCCAGAAAGAGGAACCTTAATAAAGACAAACAGGCACTTCACAAATTTCACTATCAGAAAGCCTCAGATTTGTTAATACAAATTCATTCATAAACACATCAGGACTACAGGAAAAAAGGTCTAGCAGAGAAGGAAAACTAGCACATTTGGGAGAAAGGACACTCTTCCATCTTGAGGGATGATTGTTGTTTAGGAAACCTTAATCTTTGACCATAGGTTCAGACGGCTGAACCTCAAATGTTGGTCATAAGCTAAAATAATCACTAGCATCTGCAGAGGGATGATCATCTTTATCTTAAAAAAGACATGATCACATGTTTACCTCTGGGGGTTTTACTTTCTCCAAATTTTCCTTCTCTGCTAGACCCTTTTTGCCCTTATCCTAACTTTAAAACCACATACAGTTGACACATGTACTTAAAATCTGTAAAATCTGATAAATAACCCTGGTAGGTAGTGGGCCCCTTAGCTAACTCCAATGAAAATCAGAGGAATGGACAACCTAGATTAAGAGGGCTATGGCATCCAACCCTATCATTCTTTTACGCTCCATAAAAGAGGTCAAGTATCACATGGGTCAAAATTCCATCCCAGTCATCCAGGAGTGGGAACAGAGGGGCAGCCTAAGGAAAAGATGAGGGCTAAGCTGGGGCAAAGCTAAGACAGTGGTTCTCAAACTTTAGTGGACATCAGAATCTATTGGGGAGTTTTCTCAGAATCAGATGTCTGGGTCCCTCCCTACACTTGATACATCAGAATGTCCTGGAGCACATCTATTTTTGACAAAGCTCAAACTGCTGACGCAGGTTCACTAGAAAGTTTAGAAATAATGAGAAATCTACCACAACTATTGGCAGTTCCAAAATAAAAGTCATCCATTGCAAAACTAGGTTTAGCAGGTCAGAAAGGGGCGAAAAAGGATCACCAGCCTGCATGTATAACAGGCTGCGCTGGGCTGGAGCCTGTAGGGAGAGGTCCATTATTATATAGAGACAAAAACAGTGTTCTATAAACAACATTTTTTGTGTGGAAATATTTCAAACATCTGAAAAATATTTAGAATATACTAAATATCTCTGTACCCTACACCCAACATTATCAAATCTTAATTTACAATTACCTGATTCAGATTTTTTTTTAAAGTAATAGAACATTAAAGGTATAAATAAAGCCCTTTTGTGTACCCTTGTGTAATCGCATTCCTCATCTTCTCTTCCCAAAGACAATCATTACTCTTAATATGCATATTTTAATACTATCACCACATATGGGCATAGCCACAAACAATATTATTTTGCATGTTTTCAGATTTTACACAAGTGAAAAGATTCTGTAAGAATTCTTCTGACTTGCTTCCCCGCTCCATATTATGTTTTTGAGATTCACCTATTTTAATGCATGTGGCTAGTTTATTTTTCACAGTGCTGTAATATTCAATTGTATGGGTCTATCTAAAAATGTATTGGCCGGGCGCGGTGGCTCACGCCTGTAATCCCAACACCTCAGGAGGACGAGGTGGGCAGATCACAAGGTCAGGAAATCGAGACCATCCTGGGTAAAACAGTGAAACCCTGTCTCTACTAAAATTACGAAAAAAAAATTAGCCAGGCATGGTGGCAGGCACCTGTAGTCCCAGCTACTTGGGAGGCTGAGGCAGGAGAATGGTGTGAGCCCAGGAGGTGGAGTTTGCAGTGAGCCGAGATCGCGCCACTGCACTCCAGCCTGGGTGACAGAGGGAGGCTCCGTCTCAAAAAATAAATAAATAAATAAATAAATAAATAAATAAATAAATATGTATGCATTATTCTGTTGGTGGATATTTAAGCTGGAATGAGCATTCTTGTATTTTTTTCATACTTATTTTCTTGGACAAGTGTGCAAGGATCTTAGGATATATACCCAGAAATGGACATTTTAGGTAACTGAATATGTCTGCCCACCTTCACACTAAACACTAAATACCACTACTCTCTAAGGTGGTTAGATCCATTTACATTTCCACTACAGTATATAAAAGTTTATTTATCCACAACCTTAATAATACTCGGTTTATCACAGCATTACATTTTTGCCAACCTGATCGGTGTCAAATGGCATCTCACTGTTGTTTCAATTTGCATTTCCCTGATTATAAGTCTCTCGCAAGTACATTTTCTTGCTTTTAAGTATATATTTGTCAAATACATGTTTCTTAGAGTTTTTTAGGAAAATCTAACCCATCTTGTCTGAATTGGGGCAGTCCTTCCCAAAGCACCCTGCCAACAGCCACCACAGCAGGAAAGCTAAGGTGCAAGAGGGCAGCAAGAAAACAGCTGACTTAAACAAGGAATCATCTTGGACAAAGGGCCTTAATTAATGCATTTGCTAATTAGTCTTTCCCTTCCCTCTTTTGTCAAGCCTTACTTCCAAGACAATACTCCAGGCACTGGGGGTCTGCATCCTTAGAACAGGAGCGAGCATGAGGGGGAAGGAGGAGGGTGCTCAAGCTAGAACGTTTCTATAAAAGTATAGCTGTCCTTACTCAAAAAAAGAAGTGACTGCAGACCAATTCATACTCAACCTGGTAAGCTACCATCCACCTCCAACAGACTCCTTTCAAACTCATCACGTTTGGCATCTTCTTTGAAACATCCCAACCTTTTTCTCCAGCCTAGACACCGTCCCCCGCCCTTCAGCAACCCTTTCATCTCCCTTCCCCCACAATGACTGAATACCCTCTCCTTTTTCCCCATTCTATTTTCTAGCTCCATGGGACCCTCTTCTCTGCCTGTAACACGCTGCTCTCTCCCTTGCTTCTAGAACTGCAAGTCCTTTCCCCTTCCCTTTCCAACAGACATCCGCAGTCAAAACAACCCACCTCATCATCCACCCCAAATAAAAACGGAAATCCCATGTATTACATGCCAGGCAGGCGGGTGACTCGGTCCCAATCCTCCCAGCTACCTTCTCCCTTCACGCCTGGGATAGCTGTTCTTTCTCGGGGAGTTCTCCAAGTGTGGTAGGTCCAAACCACCTGGAAAAAACTCACATGGCCTTCTGTGCCGTAAATGTCTTTACCAGGGCCATGTATGCATTTCTGGTTTCGACATGAACGAAATTCGGGCCATTTACTGAAAAAAGACACCTTACGGGCGCCTCCACAAAAGCGGGCAGGCCTCCCTCCCAGTGATTCCAGCTGAATTGGTTTCGTCCGTGCAGTGGTGGGGAAGGTGGCCTGGCAGACATCAAACGGTCCCCACGATAAGAAGTTTCCGAAGCTCTGCCCCACTCACTCAAGAAAGCCCTCTCCCCGAGAGCATTCCCCACACAGAAGTCTCTCCCGCTGCGGCTCCCCAGGGCACCACCAAGCTCCCAAGTCGGCCCCCTGCTCTTCTGTCCCACCCTGCAAGAGATCGTTACTCCCAAGCCAGCCCAAAAAGGGCTGGGTGGGTGTGCCAGGGTCCAGGGCCTGACCCCCTCCCCCCAGATCAATCTCCCTCGGCTCCCGGGGGCCGGGAAATCGGCCTCCTCCCAGCCCCCTCTGCTCGGGGCCCGCGCCGGCCCAGGGTGGCCCTGGGTCCCAGCCAAGACACGGCTCTCACCGGCTATGTGACCTTGGGCAAGTCACTTCCCCCTCTAAGCCTCGGTTTCCTCCTCCGCCGAGCAGAGACCTAGAGAGGTCTTGCCCTGCACACCCTGGGGGAGGAGGCTACCCACCGGGTGGGAAAACGCTTTGTGAGACGTTCGGCGCGGCTGAGGCGCAGGGCTCGCAGGGGCTCCGGGGCCGGACAAAGCTGACCCGGACAACGCTCCTCCCCGTCGGCGGGGCCGGGCGGCTGGACCACACGCCTCCGGCCCCCACCCGCGGGACCGACCCACGCCCCTCCCCGCCTGGCCCGCTCCGGGACCCCGTACCTGCTCCCGGCGCTCGGCCGCAGGCGCCTCCACCCTGGGCGCCCGCCCGGAGAGGCCCGTGGCCCGGAGGGCTGAGGCGGTCCGTGGCGGTGGGCTCCGGCCGGGGCGGCGGCGGTGGGGGGCGCGGGCGGCGCGGGGGCCCGAGCTCGGCGGGGCCCGGCCTGGGAGACGACGACTGAGGTTGAAAGTGCGCGGCGGCGGCGGCTGCTGAGGCGGCGGCGGCAGCGACCGCGGCGGCGGCGCTTCCGCTCATGGCGGGGCCGCGAGCAGCGGCTCCGGCTGCGACTCGACTCCGGCGCGGCGGGCGCTGGCTGGGCCCCGGCCGGCAGCAGCGGTGGCGGCGACGGAGGCGGCTCCCGAAGGGGGAGGAGGCGGAGCCGGGAAGCGGCGGCGGCGGCGGAGGGGGCGGGGACGTGGAGGGGGCGGGGACGCCGAGCCGCCGCCGCCAATGGGCGCGGGGCTCCTCAGCCGCGGCTCCGGGGGCGGGCGGGCGCCGCCGAAGGGTATCCTCAATCTCCGCCGCTCCCTGAGGCGGGGAGGCAGAGCGCGGGCCACCAGCCTGGAGAGCCCGGCTCCAGGGGATGCCCCGCCCCCGGCCCGCCCCTGGGGCGCGGCCGCGGGCCTCTGGGGCCAGGCCTCGCGCGACTCAAGCTGGGGCTGCGCTTGGGCTCCGCTGCGCAGGGGTTCGCGCCCGCGAGGGGGCCGGAACTCGGCCCAGATAGCTGCTGCTCGCAGCCCGCCCGCCAGACTCCCTCCTCCGCTTCCCCGCACTGTAGCCGCAGCCTCCTCTCCCCTCCTCTCCCTCTCTTGGCTGTTTCCTCAAAGTTTTTCCCTTTCAGACACTTAGGAAAGAAACTCTCCCTTCTGTTCTTACGCTGTGTTTCAGTGATAAATTAGTCCCCGCGGACCCAGAGAGAACAGCAGAGGCAGAAACGAAAGAGATGGAGACAAGCTGCCGTCCCTGAGTCCCCGAGACCATCTTAATTGCTGAGCAGAAGCCAGCCAGGCTCAGCCCTGGCCCCTCGCCCCTTTCTCTGACTTTCTCTTTCTCACTTTACATGCCCTTGTTGTTAGAAGACTTAGATAAAAACATCCAACCCAGCTGGGCCTAGTCTCAAAAGAGGGGGAGGGTGTGAGGTAAGGAAAGGCTTTTGACCTGTCCCGACGGCTTTCCTATGAGGGGAAGAATTCTGCGAGTTGGTGACCCCTTTTGGGCCCTCCTCCACTTGGATGTGATGTTGGTCACTGAAACCGTTTCCTCCTCATGTTTCTCTGGCTCTTTTATCAGAGCCGTAGAGGAGCAAAATAAAGTCAACCATGTGTTAGGGGTACCTCTAAAGTGCAGGCACGTGGGTGGGCCAGGGGTGCAGCTAAACTGCTGAGTAGATTATTTCAATAGAGCCTTATCCTCAGCCATTCTCCACTGAGCAGAGAGAGAAAGAGCTCTCTTTGAATCTCTGACAGCAGACATTTCAAATTCCATGCTGACACTTAATAGGTGCCTGATCTTTCATTCATGCTGGTCTTTCTGTCATCAGCAATGCTAGGTACTGGGAATACAAGAATAAAAAATACATAGTCGAGGCCTTCAAAGAGTTTACAGTCTCATTGGAGGACAGTGAGATATTTTTAGAAGTTAAAAACTTACAGGTGAGCAGGAGTTCACCAAGTGGGGCAGGTTGGGGGAAAGTGAACTGGGAAAACATTAAGATTGTATTTGGGCCGGGCGCGGTGGCTCAAGCCTGTAATCCCAGCACTTTGGGAGGCCGAGATGGGCGGATCACGAGGTCAGGAGATCGAGACCATCCTGGCTAACACGGTGAAACCCCGTCTCTACTAAGAAATACAAAAAATAGCCGGGCGAGGTGGCGGGCGCCTGTAGTCCCAGCTACTCGGGAGGCTGAGGCCGGAGAATGGCGTGAACCCGGGAGGCGGAGCTTGCAGTGAGCTGAGATCCGGCCACTGCACTCCAGCCTGGGCTACACAGCGAGACTCCGTCTCAAAAAAAAAAAAAAAAAAGATTGTATTTGGCCAGGGAACCTAAGATTTTCTGAATCCCATCCTTGACTTTTTGGTCACAGAGGAAACAGGTAATACATTACTAGCTGGAGCTTGGGTCCCAATGCCCACTGTAGAACACCTGTCAACTACTGTATGGAGGCACCTTCTTTCCTTTGATAGGTCTCAGCAGCCTTGAGCAACATTGAATCTATTTCTGTGCCAAAGCCCAAACCCCAGTTTCAGCTCTTACAACCCCAATTTGAGCAAATGCCTTGACGACCAGCCCTAGAAGAAAACGGACAGATGAGCAGTTTAATCCAGTAACCAAAGGAGCCCATCCAAGGATGCCTTGAAGCCAGGAAGAAACAGGAAGAAATATAGCGAGACGGCCAGGCAAAGCTTGGGCCACCTCACCTTGCCACTTTAAGGAAACAAAATAAAGAATGGACCACATTCATGTTGGTTGCGATCTTTATGTCTTAACTTTCCGTCCCCCAATGATAGTCAGGAAGCGAGATGAGCATTGGGGTTTGGGAAACGACAGGTTTAATAGGACTGGAGCACAGCCCGGGTGATGAGTGGTAAGAAAAGAGCAGACTGGAATTTAGTTAAGACAGGACCAGGTCATGAAGAGTCTTGAACACCACATTGAGGCATTTGAATTTAACCTGAATAACAAAAGGGAGCCATTGAGGACCTAATGAGGAAATGATGTGATTAGATCGTATTTTGGAAAGACTCTGGCTGCTGTGTAGAAAATGGATTGGAGGGTGCTATGGTTTGAATATTTGTCCCTTGCAAAATTCATGTTGAAATCTAATCCCTAGGCCGGGCACAGTGGCTCACGCCTGTAATCCCAGCACTTTGGGAGGCTGAGGCGGGCGGATTACCTAAGGTCAGGAGTTCGAGACCAGCCTGGCCAACGTGGTGAAACCCCGCCTCTACTAAAAATACAAAAATTAACTGGGCGTGGTGGCACACCCCTGTGATCCCAGCTACTTGGGAGGCTGAGGCAGGAGAATTGCTTGAGCCTGGGAGGCAGAGGTTGCAGTGAGCCGAGATCGGGCCACTGCACTCCAGCTTGGCCCACAGGGCGAGACTCTGTCTCAAAAAAAATAAATAAATAAAAATAGAAAATTAATCCCCAATGTGGTAGTATTGAGAGATGGAGCGTTTCAGAGGTGATTGGCGGAGCCCTCATGAATGTACTGATCCATACATGGATTAATGGGCTAGCATGGGAATGGGACTGGCCTTTATAAGAAGAGAGACCTGAGCAACGATGTTAAGCTCTTTCACCCTGTGATGCCATGTGCCACCTCAGGACTGTGCAGAGTCCCTGGCAGCAAGAAAACCCTCACCAGATGTAGCCTCTCAACCTCAGACTTCTCAGACTTTGCAACTGTAAGAAATACATTCCTTTTCTTTATATATTGCCTAGTTTCAGTTATTGTGTTATATATAAACAAGCATCAGAAAACAGCCTAAGATAGAGAAGAACAAAAAGAGAAGAAAACTGGCTAAAAAGCTTTAGGCATGAGATGAAAGTGACCTGAACTAAAGCAGAGATAGTAGTAATAGAGAGATGTTAAGGTGGTAGAATCAACAAGGCTTGAGGAAGATGAGATTGATTCAAGGATAACAAAGATTTTTGGCTTGAACAACTGGGTGACGGTGGTGCCATTCCTGAAAATATTAACAAGTAATACAGAGAACTATGAAGAGCAGAGAACCATGACCCTGGTTAAATCAGATTATTTCTGTGACTTTCCACATAAAGCAGAAGGGCTGAAGCAATTGGGCTAGTGTCACCACTGTACAATTACTAATGTCCTCTGAGATTGGGATCCAAAGATATGCAAAGGAGAGGCACAATAGACGGATTGCCCATTCCTTTTTTTCCATTAAAAAAGAAAAAATTGGCCGGGCGCGGTGGCTCAAGCCTGTAATCCCAGCACTTTGGGAGGCCGAGACGGGCGGATCACGAGGTCAGGAGTTCGAGACCATCCTGGCTAACACGGTGAAACCCCGTCTCTACTAAAAAATACAAAAAACTAGCCGGGCGAGGTGGTGGGCGCCTGTAGTCCCAGCTACTCGGGAGGCTGAGGCAGGAGAATGGCGTAAAAACCCGGGAGGCGGAGCTTGCAATGAGCTGAGATCCGGCCACTGCACTCCAGCCTGGGCGACAGAGCGAGACTCTGTCTCAAAAAAAAAGAAAAAAAGAAAAAAAGAAAAAATTGTGGGCCAAGCGCGGTGGCTCACGCCCGTAATCCCAACACTTTGGGAGGCCGAGGTGGGCGGATCACCTGAGATCGGGAGTTCAAGACCAGCCTCACCAACATGGAGAAACCCCGTCTCTACTAAAAATACAAAATTAGCAGCGTTTGGTGACGCATGCCTGTAATCCCAGCTACTCAGGAGGCTGAGGTAGGAGAATTGCTTGAAACTGGGAGGCGGAGTTTGCCGTGAGCCAAGATCGTGCCATTGCACTCCAGCCTGGGCAACAAGAGCAAAACTCCGTCTCAAAAAAAAAAGAAAGATCACTTGGACACGGGAAAGGAACATCACACACCGGGGCCTATTGTGGGGAGGGAGGAAGGGGGAGGGATGGCACTGGGAGTTATACCTGATGTAAATGACGAGTTGATGGGTGCTGATGAGTTGATGGGTGCAGCACACCAACATGGCACATGTGTACATATGTAACAAACCTGCACATTGTGCACATGTACCCTAGAAATTAAAGTATAATTTAAAAAAAAAGAAAGAAAGAAAAAGAAAAAAAATTGTGGTAAAATATATTATGTAAAATTTATTATTTTAACCATCTTCAAGTGTACAATTGTAATTTCAAGTGGTGTTAACTATATTCACAATGAATTAGCTGGGTGTGGTGGTGGGCGCCTGTAATCCCAGCTCCTCAGGAGTCTGAGGCAGAGAATTGAATTGCTTGAACCCAGAAGGTGGAGGTTGCAGTGAGCTGAGATTGCACTACTGCACTCCAGCTTGGGCAACAGAGCGAGACTCTGTCTCAAAAAAAAAAAAAAAAAACTATATTCACAATGTTCTAAAACCATCACCACTATCCGTTTCCAGAAGAACATCTTCATCACCATCCCAGACAGAAACATACCCATTAAGTAACTTTCAGTTTCCTCTTCCCCGCAGCCCCTGGTATATCTATTCTACTTTCTGTCTCTACGAATTTGATTATTCTAGATACCTAATGCAAGTGGAACCATACAATATTTGTCTTTTTGTGTCTTTCTGGCTTATTTCACTCGCATAATGTTTACAAGGTTTATTCATGTGGTAGTATGTATTCGAATTTCCTTCCTTCTTATTTTATCTTTTTTTTTTTTTTTTTTTTTTTAGACAGAGTATTGCTCTTGTTGCCAAGGCTGGGGTGCAATGGTGCAATCTCGGCTCACCGCCACCTCTGCCTACTAGGTTCAAGTGAGTCTCCTACCTCAGCCTCCTGAGTAACTGGGATTACAGGCATGCGCCACTACGCGTGGTTAATTTTTTTGTACTTTTTGTAGAGACAGGGTTTCTCCATGTTAGTCAGGCTGGTCTCGAACTCCTGACCTCAGAGAGTGATCTGCCCGCCTCCGCCTCCCAGAGTGCTAGGATTACAGGTGTGAGCCACCAAGCTTGGCCTTACTGCTTTTGGTTCTTTGGAGTATATACCTAGGAGTAGAATTGCCGCATCATAATGGTAAACTCTGTGCTTAACTTTTTGAGGAAGCACCAGACTATTTTTCTATAGGGCTGCACCATTTTTGCATTCCCACCAGCAATGCATAAGGGTTCTAATTTATCCACATTCTTGCCAACACTTGTTATTCCACCCCCACCCCCACCCCCACCCCCACCTTTTTCTTCATAATAGCCTTCCTAATGGGTGTCAAGTGGTATCTCATTGTGGTTCTGATTTGCACTTCCCATTTCACTTTCAAGCTTAGCACAATGTCTGCTTACTTGTATTTGTCCCAGCCTGGCTTGTAAATCATTATTTTATTTGGGGAGTTAATGAGGGAGTGGAGGAGAGAAACTGTAAGAAAATACTGAAGGGGTGCCGGGCGCAGTGGCTCAAGTCTGCAATCCCAGCACTTTGGAGGCCAAGGCAGGCGGATCATGAGGTCAGGAGATCGAGACCATCCTGATTAACACGGTGAAACCCCATCTCTACTAAAACTACAAAAAAATTAGCTGGGCGTGGTGGTGGGCACCTATAGTCCTAGCTACTCTGGAGGCTGAGGCAGGAGAATGGCGTGAACCCCGAGAGGTGGAGCTTGCAGTGAACCGAGATCCCGCCACTGCACTCCAGCCTGGGCAACAGAGCAAGACTCCGTCTCAAAAAGAAAAGAAAAGAAAAGACTGAAGGGGCTATTTCATGAAAAAGGATAAGACAATGATAGACCTAATAGCATATAAAACCAAAAGAGGAGCAAGATGGTATTTCAGAGTATTACAGAATAATACTCTGCAGCCTTGGCAACTGAAGGAATCTAGATAAGGTAGACCCAATGGAATTTGTAGCCATGCTCAGCAAAGGAAGTGAAAATAGCAATGCCAAATGGAAGGGGCTGGGGCGGGAGATGAAATTAACCACCAATACCACATGACTACTTTCCTTCACAAACACATCACAAGCACATGTGAGACAACTATATGGTTTCCCTGAAATGCTTGGGGACATAAATTGCAGGGTGTGAGACAGGGCGAAAGAAAACACGCTGACCATTTTTCCTCACTGTTATCACATTAATAAACATTAGTTTCTATTTCCTTAGGCCACATTCCTCAAGGTGGAATTGCTAATTCACTGTTTTGAAAAGTTTTACTTTCCAGAGAGATCATAGCAATTTATTTGTTTAGTCATTTATTTTTATTTAAATATGGTTAATCGGCCGGGCGCGGTGGCTCAAGCCTGTAATCCCAGCACTTTGGGAGGCCGGGATGGGCGGATCACGAGGTCAGGAGATCGCGACCATCCTGGCTAACACGGTGAAACCCCATCTCTACTAAAAAAAAAAATACAAAACACTAGCTGGGCGAGGTGGCGGGCGCCTGTAGTCCCAGCTACTCGGGAGGCTGAGGCAGGAGAATGGCGTGAACCCAGGAGGCGGAGCTTGCAGTGAGCTGAGATCCGGCCACTGCACTCCAGCCTGGGTGACAGAGCAAGACTCCATCTCAAAAAAATAAATAAATAGGTAAATAAATAAGGTTAATCATTTATTTTTATTTAAATGTAAGGGATTGAATTGGTCATATTTCTCACTTGTAAGGCCACTGTCATTTGTTTTCTTTATTTATTCTCTTTTATTCACATTCACTCATCTCATTCCCCTTTCTCACCACAGGTAATTATTCCAATGTGTTTCATGTATATCCTTTTGTTTGTGTTTATTTAAAATATGTAGTATTGGGCTGGACATGGTGGCCGACGCCTGTAATCCCAGCACTTTGGGAGGCCAAGGCAGGCAGATCGCTTGAGGTCCGGAGTTTGAGACCAGCCAGGCCAACATGGTGAAACCCCGTCTCTGCTACAAATACAAAAATTAGCTAGGCGTGGTGGTGCACGCCTGTAATTCCAGCTACCTGGGGGGCTGAGGCATCAAAATCCCTCGAACCCAGAGGGTGGAGGTTGCAGTGAGCCAAGATTGCACCATTGCACTCCAGCCTGGGTGATGACACTCTTTCAAAACAAAACCAAAACCAAAACCTCCTGACAAAGAGATTTTTCAAAAAAATAATAGTAATAAGATGAAATATGTACTATTGTCTTAGATGTGTGTATTTTTGTCTTCTGTAAATAACTTTGTAAGATAGATTTTTTTTTTTTTTTTTTTTTGAGGCGGAGTCTCGCTCTTTCGCCCAGGCTGGGGTGCAGTGGTGCAATCTCGGCTCACTGCAACCTCCACCTCCTGGATTCAAGTGATTCTCCTTCCTCAGCCTCCTGAGTAGCTGGGACTACAGGTGCCCACCACCACACCCAGCTAATTTTGTTTTGTATTTTTAGTAGAGACGAGGTTTCATCATGTTAGCCAGGCTGGTTTTGAACTCTTGACCTCAGGTGATCCACCCGCCTCAGCTTCCCAAAGTGCTGGGATTACAGGTGTGAGCCACCGCGCTAGGCCTATAGATTTTTTTTTTTCTTATTTTTCTTTTTTGCTGCAACATGTTTTTAAGACCTGGCCCATTGCTTCTGTCTACTGCATATTACTCCACCCATCACATTTTGCCTAAGGTCTTCTTCATTAGGGACATCCAAATTGTCTACAACCAAAAACATCACTGCCGTAACTATCTTTATACATACCCCTTATAGAACCTGTGTGAGAATTTTAGGAGGGTTATATATATAGTATCAGAATTGGAATTTTACATTTTTTTCTCTTTTATATAGTTTTAGTTTTCATATTTTTATTACTGGTAAGGATAAATGTCTGTGTTATGTGTATATGTGTGTGTGTTTCTTTAACCACTGTATTCTAGGAATTTTCTGATCACATCCTTAGCCCTATCCTCTATTGCTTCTTTAAAGACTAATTGAGTCTGTAATTGATTGTAATACGTTGAATAAATGTAATACATGAGTTCATAATGATACTCAAAGAGTGAGAGAAAGAGAAAGGAGGAAAAAATTCATTTGCCACTATTGGAAATACTATGACACCAACTCCTTTGTCAGGAAATTGGTAATTAAAGAGAAAGAATGAAGCATTTAACCTGTCATTTTAGGAAGAAATGAGGTTCATCCCCAATTGATGAGAGGAAATTCTTCTTTACAGAAGAATGTCATCTAATAAATGTAGAATGATTGATAGAATTAAAAACTCACCATTTTGCAATCTCCAATGAGATAATTGATTCAAGCAAGGATCATCAGTGAATGTTAAACTATTTAAAAAGAAAGAAAAAAGACCAATCTACCATTGTATCTATTTCCCACCATTCACTTGCTCTACAAACACTTCCAATTTGCCTTCTGCTCCTACCATTCTATTAACTACATGCTTGAAAGACAATGCTGACTTCTCAATTGCCAAATACAATGGTCTTTTCTCAGTTCTCATCCTCCATGCTCTCTTCCTGGTATTTGACAATAACAGCTACCTCCTCTTTCTCATCCTCCATGCTCTCTTCCTGGTATTTGACAATAACAGCTACCTCCTCTTTCTTGTAACTCTCTCCTTTCATCTGCAAAAGACTGGCTATCCATTGCTGTATAACAAACCACTCTAATATATTTAGAGGCTTTAAGCAATTTATTGTTATTTCTCATGGTTCTGTGGGTAGACTAGGCTCAGTTGGGTGGTTCTCACTTGGGATCTCTGATGTTTCAGTAAATGGTGTCTAGGGCTGGACTCATCTGAAAGCTTGACTGGGCTAGACATCCAAGAAGCCTTCTTCACTTACTTGTCTGGCATCTCGAAAGGATGGCTGGAACAGCTGGAGGTTAGTAGGGCATCTCTCTGTCTCCATGTGACTGGCTTGGGCTCCCTAACAGCATGGTAGACTCACTATAGTGAAGACTAAACTCTGATTTTTTATTTTGTCCAAATTCTTACCTAATGGCCCTGGGGAGTCATGCTCTACAAACCATAAAGTCTCATCAGACGGGTTTTCATTTTAACTCTATATAGTGTGGTCTGCTTTCTAACCTGACTCTAGCATAACATCACATAACAAATAAGGGAAGAAATCAAAATATTTTAACCCTAAATATAATTCCTTGCCGTATCTTGACATTGCCCTGAAAAGTTGTCTCTTGTGGGAAAAATCCACATTCCATAGAGAAACCCCTTTCCCGTTTTTTTCCTTCCTTCATTTCCAGATCCAGGAGATAATCAACTAAGAGCCAGGCACCCTTTTACATCGGATAAGAAACATTTTACAACTTGTTCTCTGTGAAGTCTGCTATCTGAGGGCTTCCTCTGCACAATAAAACTTGGTCTCCACAATCCTAACCTAAACATTTCCTTTCTATTGATCCCAGGTCTTCAGATAAACTCAACCAATTATCAACTGGAAAATATTTAAATCTACCTATAGCCTGGAAGCCCCCCAACAAAAAAAAACCAATGTACATCTTAAATGTATTTCGTTGATGTTTCCTGTCTCCCAAAAATGTATAAAACCAGGCTGTGCCCTAACCACCTCAGGCTTTTATACATTTTTGGGAGACAGGAAACATCATGTCTCAGGATCTCCTGAGGGCTGTGTCACAGGCCATGGTCACTCATATTTGGCCCAGAATGAATCTCAAAATATTTTACAGAGTTTGACTCTTTTCATCAACAATAGATAAGACTTCTTACATAGTGCCTGGCTTTCCCCAGAGCAAGTGTTCCCAGGTGGAAACTGCAAGGCTTCTTAAGAGACAATTCATGCTCTTTCTCACCCAATATGCATCATCTACTATTTTCGGCACTGGTTTCTTTAAAGGGGGAAAAAGAACTCAAAGACTTTTCCAAAGCTGAGTGTAAAATCCATCCATGTTTTTATTGTTTCATTTCTTTTTTTTTTTTTTTTTTTTTTTGAGAGGGAGTTTCACTCTTGTTGCCCAGGCTGGAGTGCAATGGCGTGATCTAAGCTCACCTCTACCTCCGCCTCCCAGGTTCAAGTGATTCTCTGCCTCAGCCTCCCTAGTAGCTGGGATTACAGGCATGTGCCACCACACAAGGCTAATTTTGTATTTTTAGTAGAGATGGGGTTTCTCCTTGTTGGTCAGGGTGGTCTCGAACTCCCGACCTCAGGTGATCTGCCTACCTCGGTCTCCCAAAGTGCTGGGATTACAGGCATGAGTCACCATGTCCGGCCTAATTTTAATATTTTTTTTTAGTAGAGACGGGGTTTCACCGTGTTAACCAGGATGGTCTCGATCTCCTGACCTCATGATCTGCCCGCCTCGGTCTCCCAAAGTGCTTGGGATTGCAGGCATGAGCCACCATGCCCGGCCTATTATTTCATTTCTAATGATGTGTCTATCTATATCTAACCCCAAAGCAATTTTTTTTTTCTTTTTTTTTTTTTTTTTTTGAGACGGAGTCTCGCTCTTTCGTCCAGGCTGCAGTGCAGTGGCGCAATCTCAGCTCACTGCAAGCTCCACCTCCCGGGTTCACGCCATTCTCCTGCCTCAGCCTCCCGAGTTGCCCGGACTATAGGCGTCCGCCACCACGTCCGGCTAATTTTTTGTATGTTAGTAGAGACGGTTTCACCGTGTTAACCAGGATGGTCTCGAACTCCTGACCTCATGATCCGCCCGTCTCGGCCTCCCAAAGTGCTGGGATTACAGACGTGAGCCACCGCGCCTGGCCTAACCCCAAAGCAATTTTTAAAGAAAGTTTTTTGTAGAGACGGGGTCTCACTATGCTACCCATGCTGTTCTCAAACTCCTGGCCTCAAGCGATTCTCCCCCATCAGCCTCTCAAAGTGCTGGGATTACAGGCGTAAACCACCACACCTGGCCCCCAAAGCAGTTTTGAAATACCTTTATCGGCCGGGCGCAGTGGCTCACGCCTGTAATCTTAGTACTTTGGGAGGCAGAGGCGGGCAGATCACCTGAGGTCAGGAGTTTGAGAACAGCCTGACCAACATGGAGAAACCCGTCTCTACTAAAAACACAAAATTAGCCAGGTGTGGTGGCGCATGCCTGTAATCCCAGCTACTTGGGAGGCTGAGGCAGGAGAATCACTTGAACCCAGTGAGCCGAGATCATGCCATTGCCCTCCAGCCTGGGCAACAAGAGTGAAACTCCATCTCAAAAAAAAAAAAAAAGAAATACGTTTATCGTCTTTCAGAAACATTTAGCTTAATTTTCATAGAAGCAGCAACAATCTTTCCACTTGCACTTGTGTTTCCACAGTTTACTTCATATTTAATTATGTAACATAATTTCTTTTTTTTTTTTTTTTTGAGACGGAGTCTCGCTCTGTCGCCCAGGCTGGAGTGCAGTGGCGCGATCTCGGCTCACTGCAAGCTCCACCTCCCGGATTCACGCCATTCTCCCGCCTCAGCCTCCGAGTAGCTGGGACTACAGGCGCCCGCCACCACGCCCGGCTAGTTTTTTGTATTTTTAGTAGAGACGGGGTTTCACCATGTTAGCCAGGATGGTCTCGATCTCCTGACCTCGTGATCCACCCGCCTCGGCCTCCCAAAGTGCTGGGATTACAGGCTTGAGCCACCGCGCCCGGCCGTAACATAATTTCTGTAATAAATAAAACTAACACAAACAGAGTTTGGGAGAAACTTCTCAACTGGTAGACTCAGTAAGTCCCAGAAAGTAGTTTACCAGCTATGAGCATTCGGTGCACATGGGCGTAAATTAGTATATTTTACAGACGGAATAGTGGGCATTGGTTAATACAAGTAATCGGTTAAAAGGGTTTCTTTTTTTTTTTTTTTTTTTTTTTTTTTTTTTGAGATGGAGTCTCGCTCTGTCGCCCAGACTGGAGTGCAGTGGCCGGATCTCAGCTCACTGCAAGCTCCGCCTCCCGGGTTCACGCCATTCTCCTGCCTCAGCCTCCCGAGTAGCTGGGACTACAGGCGCCCGCCACCTCGCCCGGCTAGTTTTTTTTTTTTTTGTATTTTTAGTAGAGACGGGGTTTCACCGTATTAGCCAGGATGGTCTCGATCTCCTGACCTCGTGATCCACCCGTCTCTGCCTCCCAAAGTGCTGGGATAAGGGTTTCTAACATATCTTTTTTGAACCTTTTGAATTGGAAGTACATGAAGCACTTTAAGAATCATAGACTCGGCTGGGTGCAGTGTCTCACACCTGTAGTCCCAGCAGTTTGGGAGGCCGAGGCAGGCGAATCACTTGAGGCCGGGAATTTGAGACCAGCCTGGCCAACATGGTGAAACCCTGTTTCTAGTAAAAACACAAAAATTATCAGGGTGTGATGGCATATGCCTGTAATCCCAGCTACTTGGGAGGCTGAGGCACGAGACTGACTTGAACCCAGGAGGCAGAGGTTGCAATGAGCCAAGATGGCACCACTGCACTACAGCCTGGGCAACAGAGCAAGACTCGGTGTCAAAAAGAAAAAAAAAAAGAAACATAGGCTGTATTGGCTTTTATAATCCAAAGCCTGGGGTGGATCTGGCGTGACTTGATTCAGGGACTTGAATGATGTGTCAGCTCCCAATCTTCTTCTGTCTCTCAGCTGTGCTTACCACCATGTTAGCTTCATGCTAGACTCCATGCAGTGATAAGACAGTGATGGCAGCTCCTGGCACAGAAGAGAGAACATGTAACCCTCTCAGCTATCCTAACAAAAAGTCTCACTACTTTTTATCAGCTAAGATTGGTTATATGCTTACCTTGTAATGATCTGTGACCAGGGAGATGTGATGACCTGATTGACTTAGGATTGAGTCCCATGCCTCTCTGAAGCCCTTTCTAATCCCTGGACTGAGAAGAATTGCCTTGGAGCATTCCAGCTTGATATTACATAAGTTGTTGGTTTTTGTTTTTGTTTTTTTTTTTTTTGAGATGGAGTCTTGCTCTGTCACCCAGGCTAGAGTGCAGTGGTGCGATCTCGGCTCACTGCAACCTCCGCCTCCTGGGTTCAAGCAATTCTCCTGCCTCAGCTCCCAAGTAGCTGGGATTATAGGCACCTGCCATGATGCCCGGCTAATTTTGTTGTTGTTGTTGTTGTATTTTTAGCAGAGATGTGGTTTCACCATCTTGGCCAGGCTGGTCTCAAACTCCTGACCTCAAGCAATCCACCCGCCTCGGCCTCCCAAAGTGCTGGGATTACAGGTGTGAGCCACTGCGCCTGGCCTTACAGGTTAATTTTTTTTTTTTTTTTTTTTTTTGAGACAGAGTCTTGCTCTGTTGCCCAGGCTGGAGTGTAGTGGTATGATCTTGGCTCAATGCACCTCCACCTCCTGGGTTCAAGCGATTCTCCTGCCCCAGCCTCCCGAGTAGCTGGGACTATAGGCACGCACCACCACGCCTGGTTAATTTTTTGTATTTTCAGTAGAGATGGAGTTTCACCATGTTGGCCAGGCCGGTCTTGAACCCCTGACCTCAGGTGATCTGCCCACCCCAGCCTCTCAAAGTGCTGGGATTACAGGCGTGAGCCACCACGCCCAGCAGAAGTCCATTCTTGAAGTAATGATTGGGTTAAGGAAGGACTATGGGCTTCTTGAGGGCAAGAATGGCATTGTGTTTCTCTCTGTATCCTTACTCTTCTTACATAGCACCCAGCATGTTTCCCTATACACAGCAGACATCACTTAATTGTGAACCAAAATACTGCATTCACTGTGTATCTTATTACAGTTTATAGAAGACTTGCCCTTACTGTGCAAAATGCCAGTCCCTGGTTGCCTGGGTTTTGTCATCTTTTAATCTCTTGTGCTGCCAGAAGGCCTCAAAGCATAGGTTTGAATGGGGCTTGGACTCTGAGACCCATAGAGCTAAGCTGCGTATAGAATTCCCTGAGGGAAGTCTTTTCCTCTCTATCTCAAGTCTGGCATATTGCTCTATAATGCTGGTTATGGTGATGCTGCAGTTTTAATTTTACCTTTTGTGTTTGTTCTAGAGCCACTTTAAAGGACTCTCTTTGGGTCTTTCCCCCAATCCTTCTTTCTGACCCCCAGCTTCCCTTGGTCCCTCTCTTCCCTGCAGCCACAGCTGCCTGGCTCCAGGGCACTCAGACGGCACTGTCGCCTAGGCAACCCAGAAGGGGGCTTCCATCTACTGTCTCCCCAGAGGGGTTGGGCTGGCCCTGAGCCAGGAAGAGGCAGGGGGCAGGGGACCTGTACCAGCCCTGCACAGGGCATGTCAGGAAGTAAACAGACTACTGGTGTGCTGTCTGCATTAAGAGATGGGGAATGTCATGGGTGTGTTGTCTGTGTGTTATGTAAGCAAACAACCAAGGATGCCACTGCTGGCTAAGAGCAAAGAAATGGAACAAGAGAAAGAAAGCCCTTCTGTACATCTTGGACTCAGATCTGCAGTGTTGGGGTTAACTGGCCAAGGCTCTGTTTTAATTTCCTAGGGCTGCTGTAACAAAGTACTACAGGCCGGGTGCGGTGGCTCAAGCCTGTAATCCCAGCACTTTGAGAGGCCAAGGCGGGTGGATCACGAGGACAGGAGATCGAGACCATCCTGGCTAACCCGATGAAACCCCGTCTCTACTAAAAATACAAAAAACTAGCCGGGCGAGGTGGCGGGCGCCTGTAGTCCCAGCTACTCGGGAGGCTGAGGCAGGAGAATGGCGTGAACCCGGGAGGTGGAGCTTGCAGTGAGCCGAGATCGCGCCACTCTACTCCAGCCTGGGTGACAGAGCGAGACTCCGAATCAAAAAAAACCAAAAAACAAAAAACAAAGGTACTACAAACTGGATGGCTCAAAACAACAGAAATGTATCATCTCACAATTCTGGAGGCTAGAGATCCAAAATCAAGGTGTCAGCAGGGCCGTGCTCCCTCTGCAGCCTGCTGGAGAACTTCCTTGCCTCTTCCTAGCTCCTGGTGGTTTGCTGGCAATCTTTGATGTTCCGTGACTTACAGCCACATAACCCCAATCTCTGCTTCCATAGTCACATAGCGTTCTCCCTGTTTGCCTCTGTTTTCATGTGGCCTTCTTCATATAAGGACCCTAGTCATATTAGATTAAGAGCCCACCTTTGCTCCAGTATGACTTCATCTTAACTAATTACTTCTGCACTGACCCTATTTCCTAACAAGCTCACACTCTGGAATGGGGATTTGGACTTCAACATATCTTTTTTAGGGGACACAATTCATCCCGTAACAGCCTCCCAGATGCGTATGAAATGATGGGGGAGATAGTTTTAGAAGTTCCCATAGTAAAAGAGAAAGCCCTTTCTAGGGCTAATTGACAAAACTAAGGAAGCTCTGGAACACTAGGCTGAGGATCTTGGCTTTATTTAGTAGAGGGGAGCCATGAAGGGTCTCAGAGAAGACAGCAGTGTGGCAATCTATAAGACTCAGGGTTTTTGTCATTGGTTGCTTTTTATGTTTTAGTGCCAGTGAAATGAACCACTCTTTTCTCCAACGCATACTCCCAGCTGCCTCTTTAAGTAACAGCCCTACACAGCTAGTTGTAGCATGACAAAAACCTTCGAAATGAATAGCACAGAGTTTGGTGTGGTTCCGAAGTAAGACTGCCACTTGCCAGCTGTGTCAGCCTTAGTTGCCTCCTCAGTCAAATGAGGTTTATAAAAGTACCAATCTCAAGAGTTGTTACGGGGATTAAATAAGTATGATGAATATATATAATATATATGACATATTACATATATGTTATATTATATATATATGTCTCAGAAGAAAGCCAGGCAAAGTAATAACTCAGAAAATGTTCACAATTATTATGCAAAGATGAATAGTCCATTTGGCTAAGGAGTAAAGTAGAAGTCATTATTATTAGTGCTGATTATTAAGACTTTAGATCCTGGCTGGGCACAGTGGCTCATGCCTGTAATCCCAGCACTTTGGGAGGCCAAGGGGGTGGATCACTTGAGGTGAGGAGTTCAAGACCAGCCTGGCCAACATGGTGAAACCCCATCTCCAATAAAAATACAAAAATTAGCTGGGTGTGGTGGTGTGCACCTGTAGTCCCAGCTACCCAGGAGGCTGAGGCAGGAGACATGCTTGACCCGGGTGGCAGAAGTTGCAGTGAGCCAAGACCACACCACTGCACTCCAGCCTGGGTGACAGAGTGAGACTCTGTCTCAAAAAAGAAAAAAAAAAAAAAAAAGAATAGGAAGAGAAAGCTTTCACTTTTACTTTATACAATTTTAAAATAAGCACATAGTATTTTAATAATGAAAACTTAATTCCATTTAGAAAATTATTAAAATAAAGCATTTGGTATGCAAGCAACATTATTATAGGCATATCTTGAATCTGCTCTGATTTTCTTCAAGGAAATCATTCATGAATATGCATAGACTATTTCTGGAAGTATCTTCAAGAAGCTGATGACAGCGGTTGCCTCTCAAGAGGGAGATTGGGGGACTGGTGTTTGGAGTCAGGGATGGGAAGAAAATGACCTTTATGCTATATTTTCTTTTAAAAGATTTAATTTGTTTTTAACCAAATGCATGTATTATGAATTCGAATAAATTAAAAGAAAATTTTAAAAAGCTACAGTAATTTATAATTATCAATGAATAATGTGTAACTTACCTCATGACTGATCACAACACATCAGTGCTTCTGACTGGAGTAGATGGTAAGCAGAGTGCTGACAGTCAAACTCAGGACTCCAAGTCCAGGGTTTATTTTTTTTTTTTGGGTGAGGGGGTCAGAGTCTCTCTCTGTCACCCAGGCTGGAGTGCAGTGGCACGATCTCACCTCACTGCAACCTTGCCTCCCGGGTTCAAGCAATTTTTGTGCCTCAGCCTCCTTAGTAGCTGGGACTATAGATGGGCACCACCACACCCGGCTAATTTTTGTATTTTTGAAGTACAGACCAGGTTTCGCCATGTTGGCCAGGTTGGTCTCAAACTCCTGACCTCATGTGATCCGCCCACTTCGGCCTCCCAAAGTGCTGGGATTACAGGTGTGAGTCACCATGCCCAGCTGTTCACGGCTTTTAATGCTACATCATTGCCCTGTATGGTTGCTTCAAGGACTGCACCCTTCCAAGCCCAGTACTTCCAGGGCCACACCCCCAATCAACAAGCCATGACAGTAACATCACAATTGCCATAGCAGAAAAGTCATGACTGTGGAATTAACTCCTCAACAAACATTAAATATTCAGCTCAGTGAATTTTTATAAATGTTCACCTGTGTAACCATGATCTGGATCAAGATATAGACCATACTGGTCAGGCACGGTGGCTCACACCTGTAATCCCAGCACTTTGGAAGGCTGAGGCATGCGGATCACCTGAGGTCAGGAGTTCGAGACTAGCCTGACCAACATGGAGAAACTCCATCTCTACTAAAAATACAAAAAAAAATCAGCCAGGCATGGTGGCGCATGCCTGAAATCCCAGCTACTCAGGAGGTTGAGGCAGGAGGATCACTTGAACCCAGGAGGCGGAGGTTGCTTTGAGCAGAGATTGCGCCATTGCACTCCAGCCTGGGCAACAAGAGTGAAACTACGTTTCAAAAAAAAAAAAAAAAAGATATAGAGCATACCATCTCTCCAGAAGGCTCCCTCAGGCCCCCTCCAGTCCATACCCCCTAAATGTAACTACTCTTCTGATTCCTATCATCATGAATTAATTTTGCCTGTTTTTAAATTTCGTATAAATGGAATCATTTGGTGACTACTTGTTCATGTCTGGTTTCTTTTGCTTGACACTATTTTGTGAGATTTATCCATGTTGTTGTATGTAGTAGTTATTTGTTCATTCCAGGATTGAAAGTGCTGAGTCATAGGGCATAGATATGTATATTTAATTTTATACTGCCAAGCAGTTGTCCAGTGTAGTTATACAATTTATACTCCCACTAGTAATGTAAAAAAAGTTTCAATTGTTGGGCCAGGTATAGTGGCTCATGGTTGTAGTTCCAGCACTTTAGAAGACTGAGGCAGGAGGATCACTTGAACTCAAGCGTTCGAGGCTGCAGTGAGCTATGATCGTGCCACTGCACTCCAGCCTGGGCAACAGAGTGAGACTTTGTCTCTACACACAAGAAAGTTCCAGTTGCTCCACATCCTCACAGACTCTTGCTATTGTCAGTCCTTTTAACTTCTGCCATTTTGGTTGGGGTCACTATTTTAAACCCCTCTGGGTTCCTTGGTTTCCCATCTGCTCAGTCTTCCGGTCTGACAGACCCTCATGGACTTTGAACTCCTGACCAACACTTCCTGCCCTTTCTTTCCTGGAATAGAGCCGTATACTGTTATTACCTGATTGAATCCTAGAGCTCACCACACACAATTCTGATCTCTGCCACAGGCTGAGACCTGACTCCAGCCCAGACTAAGCCCTAATGCTAATCACAGACTGGTCTCTACCCTAATCACAGACTATGCTCTTAGCCCTACACACTGAGCCCTAATCACAACTGCAGGGTGAACCCTGGTCCCAACCATACCGTGAGCCATTACCCCAGCAACAGATTGAGCTTTCATCCTAGATAAAGGTTTCAACTGATCTGATCCAAATTCAGACTGATAAACACAAGTGGGCCAAGCAGAGTGTCAGAAATTATTAGAAGATGTCAAACTGCAAGAATAAAATGCATTGTAAACTACTATCTCTGTAGTCTCTCCTTGGTTCACGTCAAATTTTAATTGTGACTGAATTTTGCTAAGTTAGGGAAAGAGACTACAATCAACCCCACCCTGACATGTTATAAAGAACAGGCTGGGGGCGGGGGAGTGTGGCTCAAAGAAGCCTAAAGCTGAGCCAGTCTGCAGATGGTGGCGGGAAGACGGGTAACCTTCTTCCTGTCCTCACAAGATGGCAGGTTTATTTTAAGGGTGTTTTTAACAGCTTAAAAAATGGATTCAAAGAACACTGGGGGAAGCCTCTGATTTTTGGGCTTCTGCCCATGGTGTCTTTTTTTTTTTTTTTTTTTTAAACAATGGTATTTGACTCCCAGTGAGATTTATTCCTTCATTACATTCTGATCATATTGCTTTTCACATCCCCCTCCCTGCAGAGGCTGTTGGGAAGGAAAAAGGAAACAGAGCCTTGAAGAATGAATGCTTAGAGGTTCTGGGATTTTTTTGCTTTTTTTTTTTTGAGACAGAGTTTCACTCTTGTTGCCCAGGCTGGAGTGCAATGGCGTGATCTCAGCTCACCGCAACCTCCGCCTCCCAGGTTCAAGCAATTCTCTTGGCTCAGCCTCTCGAGTAGCTGGGATTAGAGGCATGTGCCACCATGCCCCGCTAATTTTGTATTTTTAGTAGAGACGAAGTTTCTCTATGTTGGTCAGGCTGGTCTCGAACTCGCGACCTCAGGTGATCCGCCTGCCTCGGCCTCCCAAAGTGCTGGGATCACAGGCATTAGCTACCGCGCCTGGCCTGCTTAGAGGTTCTATTTGCCCTATGTCTGCTAATCAGCAGTAAACTGGGAACATAATTTTCACTTTTTCTTTCTTTTTTTTTTTTTTTAAGACAGAGTCTCGCTCTGTCACCCAGGCTGGAGTGCAGTGGCGCAATCTCGGCTCACTGCAACCTCTGCCTCCTGAGTTCAAGCAATTGTCCTGCCTCAGCCTCCCAAGTAGCTGGGACTACAGGCGCATGCCACTACATCCAGCTAATTTTTTTTTTTTTTTTTTTGTATTTTAGTAGAGACGGGGTTTCACTGTGTTGCCCAGGCTGGTCTCGAACTTCTGAGCTCAGGCAATCCACCCGCCTCGGCCTCCCACAATGCTGGGATTGTAGGCGTGAGCTACCACGCCCGGCCATTTTTCACTGTTTCTTATGCCCATGAGAAAAATCTTGATTTTACACTTAACACCAGGAACACCCTTAATACCAGGTCCACAATGCAAAGTAGACCTTCATACACATTTTCTTTCCCGGACAAAAATCCCGATTCGTTCGATATTTCTTTTTTTTTTTTTTTTTTGAGGCGGAGTCTCGCTCTGTCGCCCCCAGGCTGGAGTGCAGTGGCGCGATCTCGGCTCACTGCAAGCTCCGCCTCCCGGGTTTACGCCATTCTCCTGCCTCAGCCTCCCGAGTAGCTGGGACTACAGGCGCCGCCACTACGCCCGGCTAATTTTTTGTATTTTTAGTAGAGACGGGGTTTCACTGTGTTAGCCAGGATGGTCTCGATCTCCTGACCTCGTGATCCGCCCGTCTCGGCCTCCCAAAGTGCTGGGATTACAGGCTTGAGCCACCGCGCCCGGCCTCGTTCGATATTTCTAAACATTAACTGGGCAAGACAACTTGGATGATGAGGCCACATGGCATTGTGGAAAAGGCTCTGGACTGAGAGTTAGGAGATCTGAACAGTCATGCCATCCTATGTCATGCCACTACAAGTCCCACCCTCTCTCCAGGCCTCCCTTCTCCATAAATAAGAGTAAGGTTTAAGTGCAGCTCTTTGTAGTGTCTTTACATACATTATTTCATTTAATCCTCATAAGAAGCACAATTATTCCCATTTTATAAAAGAAGTAGCAGGGATTTCTAGAAATTAAGACTTGCTGAAGGTAACAGAGTAATCAAATAGCTTTGATTGGTTTGATTTTGTTTTGGTTGAATGTAACCTGCTAATGTTGTTATTTGTCATTAATTCACTAATTGACAAACATTAATTCAGCATCTTCATGTGCCAAATGCTGTTTTTTGGTTCAAGGAACAGGGACATTTTCAGGAATAATCTTGTTGGTTAATGGTCTATACAGGTCAATGTGTCAGTTAAAAAAAGTATAATTGCCAGGCACGGTGGCTCACGCCTGTAATCCCAGCACTTTGGGAGGTCGAGGTGGGCAGATCACCTGAGGTCAGGAGTTCAAGACCAGCTTGGCCAACATGGTGAAACCCCGTCTTTACTATAAATAAAAAAATTAGCCGGGCGTGGTGGCGAGCGCCTGTAATCCCAACTACTTGAGAGTCTGAGGCAGGAGAATCGCTTCAACCCAGGAGGCGGAGGTTGCAGTGAGCCAAGATAGTGCCACTGTACATCAATCTGGGCGACAAAACAAGACTCTGTCTCAAAAAAAGAAAAGAAAAGTATAATTAAGGGTCTTTCCTTTCTTCTTTTTCTTCTTCTTCTTCTTCTTCTTTTTTTTTTAACGGAGTCTAACCTTGTCGCCCAGACTGGAGTGCAGTGATGTGATCTCGTCTCACTGCAACCTCCGCCTCCCGGGTTCAAGCGATTCTGGTGCGTCAGGCTTCTGAGTAGCTGGGACTACAGGCGCATGCCACCAGGCCCAGCTAACTTTTTTGTATTTTTAGTAGAGACAGGATTTCGCCATGTTGGCCAGGCTGTTCTTGAACTCCTAACCTCTGCCCTCCTTGGCCTCCCAAAATGCTGGGATTACAGGCATGAGCCACTGTGCCTGGCGGGACAGGGCATATCTAAACTAAGGTTGTCACCACACCTGTGAATATGCTCCTGTTTCTTTGCACCTGAGCTGTCACCTGGGGGGCCAAAGAAGACTAGTCACTGGATAGCTACAAGAACTCTGCTGAAGAGAAGTGCCAGAGGCTGTTCTGCTAGCACAGCGTGTCATGTCTTGAATCCTTCTGAGTAATCTGATGCCAAGTAAAGCCTATGGTATTGAGGGTAAATGTCTGGTTGAGCTCAAAGACCACCTAATAGTGGACATTTCAGGGGCAAATCCAGATCCAGTAGTTTTGAAGATAGAATTCCAACCCTGTTTTGTCTGACTCTAGCCATGGCTCTCAATCTTGGCTACATATTGGACTCACACTGAAATTATATTGACTCCCTTGCCACAGTGGACAGAGCAATAAAAAAGAAGAAAGCACTGTTACACACAACATGGATGAATCTCTCGGGCGTGATGGTGAAAGAAAGCAGCCAGCCACAAAAGAGTACAAACTGGATAATTCCACTTCTCAGAAGTTCAGACGCAGTCAAAACTAACCAGAATAGTGGCTATTATTGAGGGGGTAGGTATTGACTGGAGGCAGAAGGGAGCCTTCTGGGGAGCTATAAATATCCTGTATCGTGATCTGTGTGGTGGTTACATGGGTGGGTGTACATATTCATAAAATATGTGAAGGCAGGGAATCTAGAAGCAGAAAGATAGGTTGAATCCAAAGGTGGGTGGGGGGCTTAACTAGAGATTTGAGGCCTGAGCTGGAGGCTGAATCTTCTGTAAAAACTCCCACTGACCCTGCAGGGTAGAAAGTGTGAGCCCAGTGGAAAGGTACTGAGTAGTAATTCTATCAGAGGGACACAAGACTTTGAGAAAGGAGAAATAGAAGAATGGGACCTGGATGTTCAACTCCCAGGTGAAGCGGGAAAGCAGCCTGCAGCTGCAACCAAAAGGCAAAACTCCACTATGCAAAGAGCTATGAATGTAAAAACTCAGGGGAGGTAACATTTTGTGGATGTCAAGTGACAGTTCTGGGGATGGTATTTTACTTTTTATGTGTCTCTTTCTTCCCCCATCTATTTTGTAAGACTTTTTTTTTTTTTTTTTTTTTTTTTTGGAGACGGAGTCTCTCTCTGTCGCCCAGGCTGGAGTGCAGTGGCCGGATCTCAGCTCACTGCAAGCTCCGCCTCCTGGGTTCACGCCATTCTCCCGCCTCAGCCTCCCGAGTAGCTGGGACCACAGGCGCCCGCCACTTCGCCCGGCTAATTTTTTGTATTTTTTAGTAGAGACGGGGTTTCACCGTGTTAGCCAGCATGGTCTTGATCTCCTGACCTCGTGATCCGCCCATCTCGGCCTCCCAAAGTGCTGGGATTACAGGTTTGAGCCACCGCGCCCGGCCCTTGTAAGACTTTTAATTGCAGGAGAATTAAACAAAGTAATGCACAAGACTTTAGTTTAGTCAGAATGGAGTCCAGACAACACCTGAAATGAGGTCCTGCCTTTGTTAAAGTGGATTAATTTATCCCTAGCTTCGAGCTGGGATGAAACTTCTGGTATAAGACCAAATTGAAAGAGAAAATCCAGGAGTCATGTTCATGACAACTGGCTGAAAGGATGGAGGCCACTGTCTTGGAGGAGGAAGGATCTGAGGGAAAGGGACAGGACATGGGAAGTGTTTCCATATACTTGAAGGTTTGCCACGTGAGAAAAAGGCAGATTTGTTTAAGATGAGTGCAGAGGGAAACAAGGAAATTCTATGTGGAAATTCTTGGAATTCTTGGAGGCACCAGGATTGCTTGAACCCAGGGGGTGGAGGTTGGAGTAAGTCTTGATCGCACCACTGCACTCCAGCCTGGGTGGCAGAGTGATTCTGTCTCCAAAAAAAAGAAAAAACTTTTCTTCTGATGTTTTCAAATAATATCATCAGCATACAAAGATAGACAGCTAAAGTCATAAATTTGTGTTCTAAGTGATTCAAAGCTGTGCAAGTATTGATATGAACAACTATATTTGTGTAGACAGGGAAGGATAATATCACCCATACAGAGATGGCAGGATGAGTGATCTTCACTGGAATTACACCAGCATGCTCATGCTCTTCCTTTTTCATTTTTTTCAGGTTTTTAAAATAATCTACCATATTTTTATTGGTTGCAAGAAATATTTTCCCTCCTCCAGATTTGGAGAACGGGATATTCTTCCCTCCTCCCTGCAACCCATTCCAGTTGCTCACCCTATGTTTGGCTTGGCTAGCCAAGTGATTCCCTCCTGCATGAAATTCTTACATTGCTCTTGATTCAAATTCATACTAGGTGTTTAAAAATGCATAATCTCAGTTAATCCTCTCAGCAACTCACAATATCAGTATAATTATTCTCATTACAATTAAATTCATGTCTTGGATCTTTGAGGCTGTTTGTGAGTAGCTGAAACAATGAATAGTAATTCACAAATGTCAAGGGTCTATTCTAATTTACCTGTCTGTCTCCCAAAATAGACTGTGAAGACTTGAACTTTTTTTTTGTTTGGTTTGTTTTTTGAGATGGAGTCTCACTCTGTCACCCAGGCTCGAGTGTGGTGGTGCGATCTCTGCTCACTGCAACCTCTGCCTACTGGGTTGAAGCGATTCTCCTGCCTCAGCCCCCCAGTAGCTAGGATTACAAGCGTGTGCAATGTCGCCCAGCTAATTTTTGTATTTTTGGTAGAGAAGGGGTTTCACCATGTTAGTCAGGCTGGTCTTGAACTTCTAACCTCAAGTGATCTGCCTACCTCGGCCTCTCAAAGTGCTGGGATTTATAGGTGTGAGCCACTGTGCCCGGCTAACTTTGAACTTATGAACCATATCTTGTTCATCATTATATTCTCAACAATACCTAGCATGGTTCCTGACATATAGTAGAGGCTCAGAAGTATTTTTCCAACAAATAAATGGATTAATGTAAAGTATAATAATTAATATTGCATTTGAATCATTTAAATAGGATGTATTTATGTATAATAGATCAAAGATACTTGAGGGAAATCTCAAAATAGTCTTTTTTTTTTTTTTTTGAGACAGAGTCTCAGTCTATTGCTCAGGCTGGAGTACAGTGGCGCAATCTCAGCCCACTGCAACCTCTGGCTCCCAGGTTCAGTCAATTCTCCTGCCTCAGCCTCCTGAGTAGCTAGGACTATAGGCACCCACCACGAGCCAGGCTAATTTTTGTTTTTTATTAGAGATGGGGTTTCGCCATGATGGCCAGCTTGTCTCCAACTCCTGACCTCAAGTGATCCACCCTCCTCGGCCTCCCAAAGTGTTGGGATTACCGGGGTGAGCCACCGCACCCAGCCTCAAAATAGTTTTAACTGTGGTGAAGAGACTAGAAAAAGATCCTACATGCAGTTTCTTACCGCGTGAAATAATGCATTCTTGAAAAATAAGACAGCAGAAATAGCGACAGAATCCCTTTTTAACTAGGTATCACTCTTGTAATAAACCAAAATAATTTAGTTTATTCTAAGGAATAAAAGGGTAAGCCCTTCAGCCCCACTCCTTCTCGTCTCTCCTTTCCCTCCCTTTTCTCTCTTCTCCCTTTTCTCCTTTCTCTTCTGTTCCCATTTTCAAACATTTACTAAGACACTATTGCATTAACACACTGTGAGGATTTCAACCGCTGCCTTCAAAGAGTTTACTTTATAGTCCAGAGGGAATAAAACTTAAGAAATGGCAATATCGGGCCGGGCGCGGTGGCTCACGCCTGTAATCCCAGCACTTTGGGAGGCCGAGGCGGGCGGATCACAAGGTCAGGAGATCGAGATCACGGTGAAACCTCGTCTCTACTAAAAATACAAAAAATTAGCCGGGCGCGGTTGTGGGCGCCTGTAGTCCCAGCTACTCGGGAGGCTGAGGCAGGAGAATGGCGGGAACCCGGGAGGCGGAGCTTGCAGTGAGCTGAGATCCGGCCACTGCACTCCAGCCTGGGCGACAGAGCGAGACTCCGTCTCAAAAAAAAAAAAAAAAAAAAAGAAATGGCAATATCTATAACCACAGTGACAACATCTGATTTTCTACAATAACATCAAGCCCACAATTTTGCCCGAGCTGCCCTCTGGCGCACCATGAATCCCATCTTGGAAGACTTGCCTGATCTTTTTTCCTTGAGCATAGGCACAAAGAAAATTCTTCTCCTCATTCTGTAAATACTCACTGTATCTGACTGAACTGCAATAGCAACAGGGCTGTCCTCTGGGATTAAAAGCTAGGGAAAGCCTCAAAACAATATTAAAAATGACTGGAGCTACTCAGAATTATAACAACTGGAAGGGGACTTAGAGATCTTTCAATTCAACTACCTCGTTTTCCAGATTTGGAAGCTGAGAACCAGAGTTGGAAGGTGGTGACCTGCCTGTGGTCACATAGCAAATCAGTGGCACTGCAATAATCCTGAGATTATTTTAAGTAGTGCACAACAAACTTTTACATATACAAATAATTGTGCATTTCTATTTTTTTTTCTTTTTTGCAATGGAGTCTGGCTCTGTCACCAGGCTGGAGTGTAGTAGCGCGATCTCAGCTCACTGCAACCTCTGCTTCCCGGGTTCAAGTGATTCTTCTGCCTCAGCCTCCCTAGTAGCTGGGATTACAGGCACATGCCACCACGCCCAGCTAATTTTTGTATTTTTAGTAGGGACGGGATTTCACCTTGTTGGCCATGATGGTCTTTTTTTTTTTTTTTTTTTTTTTTTTTTGAGGCGAGGTCTCGCTCCCCATCGCCAGGCTAGGGGAGTGCAGTGGCCCAGCGATCTCAGCTCACCAAGCTCCGGCCTCCCGGGTTCCATCATTCTCCACCTCAGCCTCCCAGAGTAGCTGGGACTACCAGGCGCCCTGGCAGCCCGGCTAATTTTGTAGTATTTTTTAGTAGGGGCGGGGTTCCTGCCGTGGTCGATCTCTGTTGACCTTGTGATCCAGCCACTTCGGCCTCCCAAAGTGCTGGGATTCCTGGCGTGAGCCACCTTGATTGCCTGTGATGGTCTTGATCTCTTGACCTCGTGGTTCACCCGCCTCAGCCTCCCGAAGTGTTGGGATTACAGGCATGAGCCACTGCGCCTGGCCTGCATTTCTATTTTCAACTTGTATAAAATTTAATGAGTATAAGTGCAATTTGCATTTATTTTAGTTAGAAAATATATAAAAAGTACATCCAAGCTCTGATTTTTTTTTTTTTTTTTTTTTTTTTTTTTGAGGCGGAGTCTGGCTCTGTCGCCCAGGCTGGAGTGCAGTGGCGGGATCTCAGCTCACAAGCTCCGCCTCCCGGGTTCCAGCCATTCTCCTCCTGCCTCAGCCTCCCGAGTAGCTGGGACTGCAGAGCCCGCCTTGCCTTCTCGCCCGGCTAGTTTTTTGTATTTTAGTAAGGAGCGGGTTTCACCGTGTTAGCCAGGATGGTCTCGATCTCTCTGACCTCGTGATCCGCCGTCCTCGGCCTCTAAAGTGCTGGGATTACAGGCTTGAGCCACAGCGCCCGGCCTTTTTGGGGTGGGAGTCTTGCTCTGTAGCCCGGGCCTGGAGTGCAGTGGCGGATCTCCGGCTCACTGCAAGCTCCCGCCTCCCAGGTTTCGCCATTCTCCTGCCTCAGCCTCCCGTGTGGCTACCTGGGACTACAGGCTGACAACCACCTAGCCCAGCTAGTTTTTGTATTTTTTTAGTAGAGGCGGGGTTTCCTTGCAGTGTGCCAGGATGGTCTCGATCTCCCTGACCTTGTGATCCATCGCCCTCGGCCTCCCCAAGTGCTGGGATTACAGGCAGGCCACGGCCCGGCCCAAGCTCTGATTTTATAGATAAGGGTATTATATAGTGGTCAAAAGTTTTATTTAAATTTTAAGATAAAAAGACGAATGGGCTGGGCATGGTGGCTTACACCTGTAATCAGCACTTTCAAGGAAGGCTAGTAGGGAAAAGAGGAGGATCACTTGAGATCAGGAGTTAGAGCCTCAGATCTGGCCAACATGGTGAAACCCCCATCTCTAAAATACAAAAGTGTGAATATGCTCATGAACCCAGGAGGGAGGTTACAGTAAGCAGTGTGCCACTGCTCCAGCCTGGGGTAGACAAGACTGTCTCAAAAAAAGGTAGATGAATTAAAATAAAAATTTTTTTAGGCCAGGTGTGGTGGCTCACACCTGTAATCCCAGCACTTTGGGAGGCCGAGGTGGGCGGATCACCTGAGGTTGGGAGTTTAAGACCAGCCTGACCAACATTGAGAAACTCTGTCTCTACTAAAAATACAAAATGAACCAGGCATGGTGGCACATGCCTGTAATCCGAGCTACTCGGGAGGCCAAGCCAGGAGAATTGCTTGAACGCAGGAGGCAAAGGTTGCAGTGAGCTGAGATTGCGCCATTGCACTCCAGCCTGGGCAACAAGAGTGAAATTCCGTCCCCCCTACAAAAAAAATATATATATATATAGGCCGGGCGCCGTGGCTCAAGCCTGTAATCCCAGCACTTTGGGAGGCCGAGACGGGCGGATCACAAGGTCAGGAGATCGAGACCATACTGGCTAACATGGTGCACGGTGAAACCCCATCTCTACTAAAAAATACAAAAACCTAGCTGGGCGAGGTGGCGGGCGCCTCTAGTCCCAGCTACTCGGGAGGCTGAGGCAGGAGAATGGCGTAAACCTGGGAGGCGGAGCTTGCAGTGAGCTGAGATCTGGCCACTGCACTCCAGCCTGGGCGACAGAGCAAGACTGCGTCTCAAAAAAAAAAAAAATATATATATACACACACACACACACACACATCTATATACACACGTATATATTATATATAGATGTATATATACGTACTATTATACTATACGTACATATTATATATATATATACACACACACATATTTTTAAAAAGTAGAGGCCAGGTGCAGTAGCTCACACCTATAATCCTAGCACTTTGGGAGCCCAAACCAGGTGGATTGCTTGAGCCCAGAAGTTCGAGACCAACCAGGGCAACATGGCAAACCCCATCTTTACAAAAAATACAAAAAGTAGCCAGGTGTGGTGGCACGTGACTGTAGTCCCAGCTACTCAGGAGGCTGAGGTGGGAGGATCACCTGAGCTCGGATGGTCGAGTTTGCAGTAAGCTGTGATCATGCCACTGCTCTCCAGCCTGGGTGACAATGTGAGACCCTGTCTGGAAAAAAAAAAGGGAGAGGGAATAGTCAGTACAATAATGGAGTAAAAAAATTATGAAAGTGGTATGCAAATTACTGAAGTTTAGAAAACATCATGTTTACTATATCACACTGCATCTGTCCAAGATAAGACAAAGGACTTTGAAGCTGGGCACAGTGGCACATGCCTGTAGTCCCAGTTACTCAAGAGGCTGAGGCGGAAGGATCACTTGAGTCCAGGAGTTTGAGGCTATAGTGTATTATGATTGCACCTGTGAATAACCACTGCAGTCCAGCCTAGGCAACAAACAAGACCCTATCTCTAAAAAAAATTTAGATTTAAAAAATTAGAAAATGTAAAGGACTTTGACAAATGTACCTGCTCAGAACATTTTGAGAAGACAACTTTTTAATGTAAAGGTGATGACTGAATAGTTGGATATGTGCACTTTTAGCAAAAATAGATTAGGCACAGTTAAGAGTAGGTATTTTATTCAGGAAGAATAGAAGGCAACTAGATGGGGGAGTTTGGCCTGAGTTTTGGCATTTGATAGAAATGATTGTCTTTTCAAGTATGCCTTCCTGGATAAACAAAGGGTCAGGTAGAAACCCTGCAACCTGTTTTCCTATAACTGAATGTGAGTGAATATTTTATCAGAATTGGGTTCAAATCCTGCTTCTGCCACTTCCCAGCTTGTGCCCTCTGCCAAGTCACCTAACCACTCTGAGTTTGTGAAGAAGCTACGTTGTGAGGAGCAACTATGAGAATGTCAAAATGCCTCGAAAGGGAGCGTGAGAAAAAGACTGAAAGAAAGAGGAAGAAAAAGAAAAAAAAATGACAAAGAGAGGAAGCCAGGTTGGAGGGACTATAAGAAGAATGGGAGCTGGTAAAATTATTTCAGACTTTATGTGCTGAAATAGTCATTCTTGTCACAAGCTGCTAGATTTTCTTCTTATGAAAACATTTCTAAGGTGGCAGATGAATATATTTTTAAATTTTTTCCTGAAACATAACACTCCAACAGGATGTGTTAGAGAAATGCCAAGAAAAGAAGGCAGAAGGAGGTAAAGTCCTTGAATGAAAAGGAAGATAAAGGGATCCGTGCATGGACCTAGAGGGGCAGAAATCCCACCTCCTCTATGAAGCCCTCCTGAGCTCCTGAGTGGAGCTGACTGTCTCCTCTTTAGACCCCTGCTATATTTACACACCTTCTACTAGGGCCAGTGCAATGGCTTAGGAGCATCTCTGTTTGTCATTCCCGTTAGATAATAACCCCTTAACTGCTGGGACTGTCTTATTTATCTTATGTATTCCCAGTCCTTCTCAAAGGACCTGGTCCATGTGATATGCTTGATAAACATGTTGAATGAATGAGACTGTTTCTAGGAACTTGCAGTGGTGATCTTTGAGGGATAAATAGAGGTCAGGAGGACATTTAGCCTGGAGAGTATCTGGGAAGATATACTTACTGTTTTCCAATAGTTGAAGAACTGTCTTGGGGAAGTGTATTTTTATTTATTTTTTTTTTTGTTGAGACGGAGTCTGGCTCTGCCGCCCAGGCTGGAGTGCAGTGGCCGGATCTCAGCTCACTGCAAGCTCCGTCTCCCGGGTTTACGCCATTCTCCTGCCTCAGCCTCCCAGGCAGCTGGGACTACAGGCACCCGCCACCTCGCCCGGCTAGTTTTTTTGTATTTTTTTAGTAGAGACGAGGTTTCACCGTGTTAGCCAGGATGGTCTCGATCTCCTGACCTCGTGATCCGCCCGTCTCGGCCTCCCAAAGTGCTGGGATTACAGGCTTGAGCCACCGCGCCCGGCCGGGGAAGTGTATTTTTAAAATGTGCTCTGTGGTCCTTAATGGCACAGGTAGGACTAAGAAAATCAGCCTGGCCAACATGGCAAAACCCCACCTCTACCAAAAAACTACAAAAATTAGCTGGGAGTGATGGCACATGCCTAAAGTCCCAACTACTCAGGAGGCTGAGATGGGAGGATCATTTGAACCTGGGAGGTGGAGGTTGCAGTGAGTCGAGATCACATTCTGGGCAACAGAGCAAGACTGTAAAAAAAAAAAAAAAAAAAAAAGGAGCCATGGGCTTGGACTGGAATGTACTGCCCATGTTTACTATGTTCATAAACTCTGGTGCAGGGCTTCAAGTGCCCAGAAGTAGGGTCACCTGTTTTAAATTTACACACAAGTGCCCTATGGGATTAGGAGTCAGAAAGACCTGAGTTCTAATTACTCAACTTTTCTAGCAGTGTAACTTTGAACAAATTAATTAGCCCTCTGAGCCTCAGTTTCCTTATTTCAAATATGCCAATAACTATACCTCCCTCCCAGGGTGAGATAAAGCTTAAATAATAAAGCAGGCTGGGTGTGGTGGCTCATGCCTTGTAATCTCAGCACTTTGGGGGACCAAGGCAGTAGGATTGCTTGAGCCCAAGAATTCAAGACCAGCCTGGGCAACATAGAGAGACCCCAACTCAAAACAAACAACAAAAAAAATTCTTTTTGTAGAGATGGGGTCTCCCTCTATCACCCAGGCTGGACTGCACTGGCACAATCTTGGCACACTGCAACCTCTGCCTTCCAGGCTCAAGTGATCCTCCCACCTCAGCCTCCCAAGTAGCTGGCACCACAGGCCCACACCACCAGAGCCACCTAAGTTTTTGTATTTTAAGTTTCCCTATGTTGTCCAGTTGCCCAGACTGGTCTTGAACTCCCAGTCTCAAATGATCCACCTGCTTTGGCCTCCCGAAGGGATGGGATTACAGGCGTGAGAGCCACCACATCTGGCCAGAATTTTTTTTTTTTTTTTTTTTTTTTTTGCGGGGGAGCTGGGGTCTTGCTCTGTCTCCCAGGCTGGAGTGCAGTGCTGTGGTCTCAGCTCACTGTAACCTCCACCTCCTGGATTCAAGCAATTTTCCTGCCTCAGTCTCCTGAGTAGCTGGGATTACAGGCGCCCATCACCACGCCTGGGTAATTTTTATATTTTTAGTAGAGACAGGGTTTCACCACGTTGGCCAGGCTGGTCTCGAACTCCTGATCTCAAGTGATCTGCCCGCATCGGCCTCCCAAAGTGCTGGGATTACAGGCGTGAGCCACCGCACCTGGCCCAGACATTTTTTTTTTTCCAATTAGCCAGGTGTTGTGGTGTTAGACTGTAATCCCAGCTACTCGGGAGGCTGAGATGGGAGAATTCTTTAAGCCCAGGACTTTGAGGTTGCAGTGAGCTATTAATGCACCACTGCACTCCAGCCTGGTCAACTGAGCAAGACCCTGTCCCACATGGTCCCCCACAAAAAAGCACATAAACCTTTTAGCACAGTATCATAATAAGCATTTAATTTCTTTTAAGAAGATGGCCCTAGTGTTATTTTTTTAAATTTTTATTTTTTGGAGGTGGAGTTTCGCTCTTGTTGCCCAGGCTGGAGTGCAATGGCGCGATCTCTGCTCACCACAACCTCAGCCTCCTGGGTTCAAGCGATTCTCCTACCTCAGCCTCCTGAGTAGCTGTGACTACAGGCATGCGCCACCGCGCTCGGCTAGTTTTGTATTTTTAGTAGACATGGGGTTTCTTCATGTCGGTCAGGCTGGTCTCGAACTCCCAACCTCAGGTGATCTGCCCACCTCGGTCTCCTGAAGTGCTGGTATTACAGGCGTGAGCCAATGCGCCTGGCTGCCCTAGTGTTTTTATTTTCCTTTCAATCTCTTCCTGGCTATAAACATGGATAACTGAATAAAACTTCTCAACACTGCAACTTCTCTTTTTGCAGGAAACAACCCTGTTCAATCCCATTGTCTGCCTCCATGAAGACTTCCCTTACATTCATTAACTGGATGACATTGCATAGTCACTTCCTTCTGAGAGCTTGTTTTTCTATCTGCAATGAAGACAGGAGAGGGAGGAATGTCTATTTCTATTTTTAGCAGTCCATTTCCACAAGTGTATGTTAATTTTGTAATGTAAAGAAATAAAAGATTTTTAAAAATTGAACTAAACTGCTGTCTAATGTCCCTTTTTGCTCTGACATTATTTGAGCCTGAGAATCTAAGCCTCCCTCTCTTTCCCCTGTTCCCATTCCCTTCCTCCATTCCTACCTTCTCTCTCTCTCTGGCCTTAAAATGCAAAATTCCAGTGAGAGTGCACCGTATAGGTGGAAGGACTGCAACAAATACATTTCTCCTCTGGTCCCATGCTAGGAACTGGTCCCAGAAATGGCTATAGCTGGGAACATGTAGGGAAGCCCAGAGGAGATCTGATTGCCTTACTTAGCTGGAGCTCAGCCTATCTATTCTTTTTCTTTTTCTTTTCTTTTCTTTTCTTTCTTTCTTTTTCTTTCTGTCTTTTTTTTTTTTTTTTTGTAAAAAAAAAAAGAAGTCTTGGGCCGGCCGCGGTGGCTCAAGCCTGTAATCCCAGTACTTTGGGAGGCCGAGGCGGGCAGATCATGAGGTCAGGTGATTGAGACCATGCTGGCTAACACGGTGAAATCCCGTCTCTACTAAAAATACAAAAAAATTAGTCGGGCGTGGTGGTGGGCATCTGTAGTCCCAGCCACTCGGGAGGCTGAGGCAGGAGAAGAGCGTGAGCCCGGGAAGCGGAGTTTGCAGTGAGCCGAGATTGTTCCACTACACTCCAGCCTGGGAGACAGAGCAAAACTCCGTCTTAGGAAAAAAAAAAAAAGAGTCTTGCTCTGTCTGTCACCCAAGCTGGAGTGCAGTGGAATGATCTCGGCTCATTGCAGCCTCTACCTCCTGGGTTCAAGTGATTCTCCTGCCTCAGCCTGTTATGTAGCTGGGACTACAGGCGTGCACCACCACACCCGGCTAATTTTCTTTCTTTCTTTTTTTTTTTTTGAGAAGGAGTCTTGCTCTGTCACCCGGGCTGGAGTGCAGTGGCGCGATCTTGGCTCACTGCAACCTCCACCACCCTGGTTCAAGCAATTCCCCTGCCTCAGTCTCCCAAATAGCTGGGATTATAGGCGCACACCACCACGCCCGGCTATTTTTTTTTTTTTTCTATTTTTAGTAGAGACGGGGTTTCACTATGTTGGTCAGACTGGTCTGGAATTCCTGAACTCCTGACCTCAGGTGTTTTTTGTTTTGTTTTGTTTTTTGATGGAGGCTTTCTCTGTTACCCAGGCTGCAGTGCAGTGACGTGATCTCGGCTCACTGCAACCTCTGCCTCCCGGGTTCAAGCAATTCTTCTGCCTCAGCCTCCAGAATAGCTGGGACTACAGGCACATGCCACCACACCCGGCTAATTTTTGTATTTTTAGTAGAGATGGGATTTCACCATATTGGCCAGGCTGGTCTTGAACTCCTGACCTTGTGATCTGCCCACCTCGGCCTCCCAAAGTGCTGGGATTGCAGGCATGAGCCACCGCACCCAGCTCACCAGGCTAATTTCCATATTTTTAGTAGAGATGGGGCTTCAGGCTGGTCTCGAACTCCTGACCTCAAGTGATCCACCCGCCTCAGCCTCCCAAAGTGTTGGGATTACAGGTGTGAGCCACCGCACTCGGCCTTCAGCCTATGTTTTCATTTGAACATTTTTCTTATAATTTGTCATCCTCATCTAGTACCCAGTTTCCTATAGGGAAATCCAGCAGTTGAGTACAGAATGATAGCCTTAAAAGTGTGCAAACTGAGTAACAAATAAATCACGTTCTGGTCGTGTGAGGTGGCTCACGCCTGTAATCCCAGCACTTTGGGAGGCCAAGGCATCTGGATCACGAGGTCAAGAGATCAAGACCATCCTGGCCAACATGGTGAAACCCTGTCTCTACTAAAAAAAAAAACAAAGGCCGGGCGCAGTGGCTCACGCCTGTAATCCCAGCACTTTGGGAGGCCGAGGCGGGCGGATCACAAGGTCAGGAGATCGAGACCACGGTGAAACCCCGTCTCTACTAAAAATACAAAAAAAAATTAGCCGGGCGCGGTTGTGGGTGCCTGTAGTCCCAGCTACTCGGGAGGCTGAGGCAGGAGAATGGCGTGAACCCGGGAGGCGGAGCTTGCAGTGAGCCGAGATCGCGCCACTGCACTCCAGCCTGGGCGACAGAGCGAGACTCTGTCTCAAAAAAAAAAAATTAGCTGGGCATGGTGGCGCTGGTGGCATGCACCTGTAGTCCCAGCTACTCGAGAGGCTGAGGCAGGAGAATCGCTTGAACTGGGAGGGCGAAGGTTGCAGTGAGCTGAGATGGTACCATTGCACTCCAGCCTGGGCAACAGAGTGAGACTCTGTCTCAAAAAAAAAAAAGAAAGAAAGAAAGAAAGAAAAGAAAAGAAATCACATTCCACAAAAAGTGTGTAACCCGGCTTGGTGGCTCATGCCTGTAATCCCAGCACTTTGGGAGGCCGAGGCGGGTGGATGGCTTGAGGTCAAGAGTTCAAGACCAGCCTGGCCAATATGATGAAACCTCGTCTCTACTAAAAATGCAAAAAAATTAGCCGGGCGTGGTGGATGCCTGTAGTCCCAGCTACTCAGTAGTCTGAGGCAGGAGAATCACTTTAGCCTGGGAAGCAGAGGTTGCTGTGAGCTAAGATCACGCCATTGCACTCCAACCTATGCGACAGGGCAAAACTCTGTCTCAAAACACACACATGCACACACACATACACACACGCACAAACGTATGCAGTCCACCCCGTCCTTATTTCTGTTATACTTTTTTTCCTCAAGGACAAAGTGGGTTAAGCTTTTCTGACCAAATAACATTAATTTTATCTTTTATCTTCTCCCTCTCCCCATCCCCCTCCCCCGCTCCTCCCCCCTCCCCTCTCTTCCTCTCCCTTTCCCTCTTCTTTCTTCTTCTTTTGAGACAGGTTCTTGCTCTGTCGCCCAGGTTGGAGTGCAGTGGCAGGATCTTCGCTCACTGCAACCCCTGCCTCCTGGGCTCAAACGATTCTCATGCCTTAGCCTGCCAAGTGGCTGGGGCTACAGGTATGCACCACCATGCCTGGTTAATTTTTTGTGTTTTTAGTAGAGACGGTTTCTCCATGTTGGCCGGGCTGGTCTTCTGACCTCAAGTGATCTTCCAGCTTTGGGCATCCAAAGTGCTGCGATTACAGGCATGAGCTCTGCAGCCAGTCATCTTTTCTTCTTTAAATGTTTGTTGGTTTGTTTGTTTGTTTGCTTATTGTTTTGAGACAGAGTCTTGCTCTGTCGCCCAGGCTGGAGTGCAGTGGCATGATCTCAGCTCACTGCAATCTCTGCCTCCTGGGTTCAAGTTATTCTCCTGCCTCAGCCTCCCTATTAGCTGGGATTATAGGCTCATGCCACCATGCCTGGCTAATTTTTTTTTTTTTTCTTTTTTGAGATGGAGTCTCACTCATTTGCCCAGGCTGGAGTGCAGTGGTGTGATCTCAGCTTGCTGCAACCTCCACCTCCCAGGTTCTAACAATTCTCCTGCCCCAGCCTCCCGAGTAGCTGGGATTACAGGTACCTGCCATCATGCCCAGCTAATTTTTGTATTTTTGGTAGAGACAGGGTTTCACCATGTTGGCCAGGCTGGTCTTAAACTTCTGACCTCAGGTGATCCACCTGTCTTGGCCTCCCAAAGTGCTGGGTTTATAGGCATGAGCCACCATGCTGGCCCAGTTAAAATGTTTTGAAGAGAATACAAAATGTAAAAATTAGGAATATATGAAAAGGCATTTCTGACTTTTCTGGGAAAACTTACAAGATTCAGTGACAATAAACTGAGTCAAAAATCAACTGGGATTCAGTAGCAGCTGCCCTAGTATCGCAGACACTCGCCAGTTGGTCTTCAGTCTCTATCCCTTCCTGTTATCACCTGACCCCCCCCAAGGTCAATATCAATTCCAATACACTGTTAAACCCAGCCCACTCCACTAGAGCCCAACCCCTGTAGACAAATGAGTGTATGACTCCAAGATTAGACTGAACCTATGGATCAACAAACACCCAGAATTATTTGCAGTCAATTAGTAAAATGTCAAATGCAATTAATGAGATTACTTTACGAAAGTGTCTGGACTTGGCATATTACAGGCAGTCAACAAAAAGTAATTGCTATGACTAGTATTAAAATTATTATTACTTAACTGAGATGCATCTTTTTACTTTGAGGGCAATCTTAGGTCAGTGACATATCCAAGAGAAAGGAGTCGGTGACTTCTCTGATGGAAAGCAGTCTCAACCTATCCTTTTCCAGTCCTCCAGGAATGTTGCTGAGTAATGTTTTCTTCATTTTGTTACAGAGGTGTTTATAACATGGGAGCCCAGCGGAGAAACTGACTCTACCAGAATGAGGGCACAGCATCACTGGAAGAAACCTCTTTATCCCAGGCTTCATGTATTCACATGGAAGAACCTCCTTTAGGGGAGTAGTGGCTTATATAATTGGTTAGTTTGGAAGAAGGGACAACAGCACATACAGGGCTTAGCATTTACCTTTGTTTTTCTTTGGCACAAACTTACATGAATCTGGTACATATTCTGATCTGTTCCTTTGTATGTATATAAAGTATATAGGAGATCAATGATTGCCTGGACCTGAGAGAGGGTCAGGAAATGTATTACAAAGGAGTATGAGATATTTTGGGGGGGCAATGGATGCGTTCATTATCCTGATTGTGTTGATGGTTTCACAGGTAGGGAGAAATGTTAAAACTAATCAAATCGTACACTACTGCTGGGCATGGTGGCTCAAGCCTATAATCCCAGCACTTTGGGAGGCTGAGGTGGGAGGATCACTTAAGCCCAGAGGTTCGAGACCAGCCTGGGCAACGAGGTGAAACACTGTCTTTACAAAAGAAATATAAAAATTAGCCAGGTGCGGCCAGGCACGGTGGCTCATGCCTGTGATTCTAGCACTTTGGGAGGCCAAAGCAGGTGGATTGCCTGAGGTCAGGAGTTCAAGACCAGTCTAGGCAAGGTGGTAAAACCCCATCTCTACTAAAATACAAAAAACAGACCGGGCACAGTGGCTCATACCTGTAATCTCAGCACTTTGGGAGGCCAAGGTGGGCAGATCATGAGATCAAGAGATTGAGACCATCCTGGCCAACATGGTGAAACCCGGTGTCTACTAAAAATACAAAAATTAGGTGGACGTGGTGGCGTGCACCTGTAGTCCCAGCTACTCGGGAGACTGAGGCAGGAGAATTGCTTGAACCCGGGAGGCGGAGGTTGTAGTGAGCTGAGATCATGCCACGGCACTCCAGCACGGGTGGAGCCTTAAAAAAAAAAAAAATTAGCCAGGTGTAATGTCACATGCCTGTGGTCCCAGCTACTCAGGAGGCTGAGGCAGGAGGATTGCTTGAGTCCAGGAGTCCAGGACTTCAGTGTGCCATGATCGGGCCACTGCACTCCAGCCTTTGTGATAGAGCAAGACCCTGTCTCAAAAAAAAAATAAAAAATTTACACTCTAAACACGTGCAACTAATTGTCAATTATATCTCAATAAAGCTGGGAAAAAGCCATGTAAGTAAATGGAGAGAGAAATGTAAAAAGGCATTTTATAATGGTGAAAAAGTTTTTTCTATAATTACATGATTTGATTGTAAAACCAATGATAGTCACCTATACAATTTGTGTATACATACATGGAAAATGGAAAAAAAAAAGTTGACCATTTAACAATCTTCCAGATAAAGAGGTTCAGTGAGTTGTTTTTTAACTTGTTTCTTTCTTTGCTTTTTTCTTTTTTTTTTTAGAGATGTGTTCTATTGCCAGGAGGCTGGAGTGCAGTGGTGTGATCTCGGCTCACTGCAATCTCCAACTCCTGGGCGAAGTGCTGGGATAACAGGCGTGAGCCACTACTCCTGGCCTTTTTTTTTTTTTTTTTTTTTTTTTGAGATGGAGTCTCACTCATGCAGCCCAGGCTGGAGTGTAGTGGTGTGGTCTTAGCCCGGCTCACTGCAGCCTCTGCCTCCCAAGTTCAAGCCATTCTTCTGCCTCAGCCTCCCGAGTAGCTGAGACTGCAGGTGAATGCCGTGACCTGACTAATTTTTGTGTATATATATATATAAAAAAATAATTATTATTTTTTTTTGAGATGGAGTTTCCCTCTTGTTGCCCAGGCTGGAGTGCAATGGTGCGATCTTGGCTCATTGCAACCTCTGCCTCTCGGGTTCAAGTTATTTTCTGCCTCAGCCTCACGGTAGCTGGGATCCCAGGTGCCTGCCACCGCCCAGCTAATTTTTTTTTTGAAATTGAGTCACCAAACTCTGTCGCCCAGGCTGGAGTGCAGTGGCGCGATCTCGGCTCACTGCAAGCTCCGCCTCCCGGGTTCCGCCATTCTCTGCCTCAGCCTCGGTAGCTGGGACTACAGCCCACAGCCCAGCCCGGCTAATTTTTTGTATTTTTAGTAGAGGCGGAGGGGTTTCACCGTGGTCTCGATCTCTGACGCCTTGTGATCCATGCATAGAGCCTCCCAAAGTGCTGGGATTACAGAGGCGTGAGCCAAATGGCCCGGCCCCAGCTAATTTTTTTTTGTATTTTAGTAGAGACAGGGTTTCACCATGCCAGCCAGGCTGGTCTTGAACTCCTGACCTCAGGTGACCCACCTGCCTTGACCTCCTACAGTGTTGGGATTACAGGAGGCACTGCGCCCGGCCTCAATTTTTGTATTTTTAGTAGAGACGGGGTTTCACCATGTTGGCCAGGCTGGTCTCGAACTCCTGGCCTCAAGTAATTTGTCCACCATGACCTCCCAAAGTGCTGGGATTGCAGGCATGAGCCACCACGCCTGGTCCTAACCCATTTCTTAAAACTATTGGAGTGTCACATCTTCCAAATAGTTTGTAAGGAAAATTGATTAAAGGAAGATGAAAATTTACTAACTGGATTTCAACAAAATGCTGTGCATAGTAAGTATTTAAAATTGAAAGAGGATATCAAGTTTTAATATAGTCGTGGATCTACATGTCACTGTGAAACATCTTTTTTAGTATGACAGTCTCCAAACAAAGCATCCACAAAAGCTGAAATTAGAACAGACCTGGGTTGGGTGCAATGGCTAAGAAAAATACAAAAATTATCCGGGCATGGTGGTGGGCGCCTGTAGTCTTGGCTACTTGGGAGGCTGAGGCATGAGAATTGCTTGAGCCCAGAAGGTGGAGTTTGCAGTGAGCTGAAATTGCACCACTGCACTCCAACCTGGATGATAGAGCAAGACTCTGTCTCAAGAAAAAATAAAAGAATAGACCTTTAAAGTTTTATATGACAAATTATTTTAAAATATTCTTAGAATAATGAAATACATTCAATCACATTGTACTCATTAAATATCACTGGTAACAAAAATATTTTTTTATAGCTAATGGATAAAATAAGATAAAAATAATTTGAAATGCTTTTAAAATAATACTTTATTAGCTATAATAAAATTTAATTTTTTTTTAGTCCCCTTAATTCTATGTCCAAATCTTTTTTTTTTTTAATTAATTTTTTTTTTTTTTGAGATGGAGTTTTGCTCTTGTTGCCCAGGTTGGACTGCAATGGTGCAATCTTGGCTCACCTCAACATCTGCCTCCTGGGTTCAAGTGATTCTCCTGCCTCAGCCTCCTGAGTAGCTGGGATTACAGGCGTGCACCACCATGCCCAGCTAATTTTTGTGTGTGTGTATTTTTAGTAGAGACAGGGTTTCTCCACATTGGTCGGGCTGGTCTCAAACTCCCAACCTCAGGTCATCCGCCCACCTCGGCCTCCCAAAGTTCTGGATAATAGGTGAGAGTCACTGTGCCTGGCCTTATTTTATTTGTTTATTTTATTTTATTTTGAGACGGAGTCTGGCTCTGTTGCCCAGGCTAGAGTGCAGTGGCTGATCTCGGCTCACTGCAACCTCTGCCTCCCAGGTCCAAGCAATTCCCCTGCCTCAGCCTCCCAAGCGTCTGGAACTACAGGCGCCCACCACCATGCCTGGCTAATTTTTTGTATTTTTAGTAGAGCAGAGTTTCACCGTGTTAGCCAGGATGGTCTCAATCTCCTGACCTTGTGATCTGCCCGCTCGGCCTCCCAAAGTGCTGGGATTATAGGCGTGAGCCACTGCACCCGGCCCCCCAGGCTGGTCTTAAAACTCCTGGGTTAAGTGATCCTCCCACTTCAGTCTCCTGAGTAGCTTTCCAAATACTGAGGCATATGCCACCAAGCCCAGGTAATTTTTTTTTTTTTTTTTTTGGTAGAGACAGAGTTTCCTATGTTGCCCAGGTTGGTCTTGAACTCCTGGGCTCCAGAGATCCTCCCAGATCAGCCTCCCAAAGTGCTGGGATTATAGGCGTGAGCCACTGTGCCCAGCATAGCATCAAATATTAATAAGGTCATTTGGTCTCAAACATAAGCCATGTTCTCCAACTTAGACTTTATTAATAATGAAAACGACATTTTAATCTTAATGAGCCAACATCTTTGACTACAACTAAAATAGTTTTTAATTGAAAAGGAAAAGGGGGACAGAGGTTGTTGATCTCGTAATAGTGGTGACGTTTTGTTTGATTTTTGAAGAGTGAGTAGAAGGTCACCAAGCAAAGATGTGAGGGAGGACTTTGCAGGAAAGTATAATGAGTACAGAGAAAATTTCGTGATCAAAGTATGGAAACATTAAAGAGCCTGCTGCACCAGGGAGGTGCATGCCTGTTGTATTTAGTGTATGCATTGAAATGTGGTAGGAAAAGAGGCTGTTGGGCCATAGGCATGGATCCAGATCAGTGCTAGCTATATATGTCTTCAAAACAGGGGTTGTTTTTATCATGTTCTCCACTGGTTTCCTAGTGCTTGGAACAGTGTCTGCTAAGGGAAAGGAATGAAAGACATTTTACACTATGTTTAATAAATTTGCATGTTCCCCTGTAAGTGATAGGAGATTTGGTTCTTCAGTCATTCCCTTTCTTCTGTGAGCTAGCTCATATCATTTTTTCTTAAGTTAAACATGGCTGCTTTCTGTTGCTTGCAACCAAAGAACCCTGCCTGATTCAGTTGGGATAGTTCATCCGCTTACAGGAGATACATCACCTGTAAGGGAGTATCTCTTTTTTTTTTTTTGAGACAGAGTTTCTCTCTTGTTGCCCAGGTTGGAGTGCAATAGCACGATCTCAGCTCACTGCAACCTCTGCCTCCTAGGTTCAAGCGATTCTCCTGCCTCGGCCTCCTTAGTAATCTGGGATTACAGGACCCCGCAACCACATCCAGCTAATTTTTTATTTTTATTTTTAGTAGAGATGGGGTTTCACTGTGTTGGCCAGGCTGGTCTTGAACTCCTGATCTCAGGTGATCCACCCGCCTCGGCCTCCCAAAGTGCTAGGATTACAGGCGTAAGCCACCGTGCCTGGCCAGGAGTATCTCTTACATGAAGAATATCAAGGACATTCAAAGTGCTTTTAGTAGTGGGCCACAAGTTCAGAAATCCCTGGGTGTGCAGCCACTGGCATTTAAACTAATGGCAAGTAAAGAGGGTTAGTATGTGTAGGAGATGGAAGTCAAGCGTATGTATTTTTTTTTTTTTTTTTTTTTTTTTGGACCAAATTCTCGCCTTTTTTCCCCGGGTGGGGTTCAGTTGCCCGGATTTGGGTTTACTGCAAGCTCCACCTCCCGGGTTTACGCCATTCTCCTGCCTCAGCCTCCCGAGTAGCTGGGACTACAGGCGCCCGCCACCTCGCCCGGCTAGTTTTTTGTATTTTTTAGTAGAGACGGGGTTTCACCGTGTCAGCCAGGATGGTCTCGATCTCCTGACCTCGTGATCCACCCGTCTCGGCCTCCCAAAGTGCTGGGATTACAGGCTTGAGCCACCGCGCCCGGCCAAGCGTATGTATTTAAGTCAAGTGTATGCAACATATGAATGAGCAGAAACATTAAACATAACCTTTAGGAAAAGACAACAGGCAAGTGCAAACAAAAAGAAAGCAGACTATGCATTATTCATATCACAAAATAAATTCAAGGAAAGCAAAATCTATTTAGATATTTACTAAAAGGAGAGCACTACATAACAGAGCTTATGGGAACGGGCCAAATCTCCACTTACAAGAAGATTAACAACCTTAAATTTCTTTATTGTAGAACTAAGAATGAAAATACCTGAACTGAGCAGTCAGTTCAAGAAAAATGACAAAAAGAAGGGAGCAGACTGAATCAGAATTTGGCCACAGTCCAGTTCATAGATGTGGGGCAGGGAAAGGAAAAAGGGTCTCTCAAATGCACAAATAACATGATCAGAGAGATGCAAGTACAACCAAGGGAGCTCAGTTTCACTGAACCAAGGGGAACAGAGTGTTTTGGTTTGTTTTTGTTTCAGACAGGGTCTTGCTTTGTTGCCTATGCTGGTCTTGAACTCCTGGCCTCAAGCAATCCTCCTACCTCAGCCTCCCAAAGTGATGGTGCTGGGATTGCCGGTGTGAGCCACCACGCCAGGCCATGAGAAATGGAGAGTTTTTGTTTTTGTTTTTGTTTTTTTTTTTGAGACGGAGTTTCACTCTTGTTGTCCAGGCTGCAGTGCAATGACACAATCTTGGCTCACCGCAACCCCCGCCTCCCGGGTTCAAGCGATTCTCCTGCCTCAGCCTCCCAAGTAGCTGGGATTACAGGCACCCACCACCATGCCCAGCTAATTTTGTATTTTTAGCAGAGACAGGGTTTCTCCATGTTGGCCAGGCTGGTCTCGAACTCCCAACCTCAGGTGATCTGCCCACCTCAACCTCCCAAAGTGCTGGGATTACAGGTGTGAGCCACCGAGCCCGGCCTGTTTTTGTTTTTGAGACAGGGTCTCACTCTTACCCAGGCTGGAGTGCAGTGGCATGATCTCAGCTCATTGCAACCTCCGCCTGTCGGCCTCAGGGATCCTCCCACCTCAACTCCCCAAGTAGCTGGGACTACAGGTGCAAGCCACCACACCTGGCTAATGTTTGTCTTTTTGGTAGAGACAGGGTTTTGCCCTGTTGCCCAGGCTGGTCTTGAACTTCTGAGCTCAAGCAATCTACCCACCTCATCCTCCCAAATTGCTAGGATTACAGGCGTGAGCCACCTATCCAGGCCAGGAAACGAGTTTTAATGAATAAGTGAGGAGCTGCAGAAGGGGGGTAGTAATCAACAGTGTCAAATGCAAAAAAAGAGGTCCAATAAGAAAATGTCTTAAATTTCTACAGAGTCTGGCAATTACCAGTAAGAGGTCAGTAGGATTTATTCTGAGCTTTCCATAGAAAGAAAATACTTTGGCAGAATTAAAAGGAAAGACACTAGAGTCACGATCATTTCTCATGTTTGCCATCCAAAGTCTCCTTCCTCAGACCTCTTACGCTATGTGTACTCCAATTTTGTTGGGAAACAGACATCCTTTTTTTTTTTTTTTTTTTTTGAGACAGAGTCTTGCTCTGCCACCAAGGCTGGAGTGCAGTGGCACAATCTCGGCTCATTGCAACCTCTGCTTCCCGGGTTCAAGCGATTCTCCTGCCTCAGCCTCCCAAACAGCTGGGACTACAGATACACACCATCATGCCCGGCTAATTTTTTTTTTTTTTTTTTGTATTTTTAATAGAGATAGGGTTTCACCACGTTCGCCAGGCTGATCTTGAACTCCAGACCTTTAGTGATCCGCCTGCCTCCCAAAGTACCAGCTGATGCATTTCTATGTCCAGGGTTTGATATGGCAGACTATGGGTTGAATAACCCCATTCCCATTCCCAACCCTCTTCTCCCTTGCCTGCCTCACCTGTACTCACTTTCCCAACGACCTTACAGCAAGCAGTAGCCAGGTGGTATGTATCCCAAAACAGACATGATATCCAGGTAGACATAAATGACTAGAACTGGGCCGGGCGCAGTGGCTCATACCTGTAATCCCAGCACTTTGGGAGGCCTAGGAGGGCGGATCACCTGAGGTCAGGAGTTTGAGACCAGCCTGGCCAACATAGTGAAACCCGTCTCTACTAAAAATACAAAAATTAGCGGGGCGTGGCAGCATGTGCCTGTAATCCCAGCTACTTGGGAAGCTGAGGCAGGAGAATCACTTGAACCTGGGAGGCAGAGTTTGCAGTAAGCCGAGATTGTGCCATTGCAGTCCAGCCTGGTAAACAGAGCCAGACTCCGTCTAAAAAATAAATAAATAAATAAAAATAAAAATAATACAAAAATTAGATGGGTGTGGAAGCAGGTGCCTGTAATCTCAGCTATTTGGGAGGCTGATACAGAATTGCTTGAACCCAGGAGGTGGAGGTTACAGTGAACCGAGATTGTGCCACTGCACTCCAGCCTGGGTGAAAGAAGGAGACTCCATCTAAAAAAAAAAAATACAAAAATTAGCCGAGCTTTGTGGCATGCACCTGTAATCCCAGCTACTGGGGAGGCTGAGGCAGGAGAATCACTTGAACCCAGGAGCAAGAGGTTGCAGTGAGCTGAGAGGTGCCACTGCACTCCAGCCTGGGTGACAGGGTGAGAGACTCCATCTAAAAAAAAAAAAATAGAAATAAAAATAAAAGATATGGCTGGGTGGGGTGGCTCACACCTGTAATCCCAGCACTTTGGGAGTCCAAGGTGGGTGGATCATGAGGTCAAGAGATTGAGACCATCCTGGCCAACATGGTGAAACCCCGTCTCTACTAAAAATACAAAATTAGCTTGGTGTAGTAGTGTGCCCCAGTAATCCCAGCTACTCGGGAGGCTGAGGCAGGATAATCGCCTCTGGGAGGTGGAGGATGAAGTGACCCGAGATTATGGCTCTGCACTCCAGCCTGGCGACAGAGCAGGACTCCGTCTCAACAAACAAACAAACACAAGATACGTAACTAGAACTGGGGCACCCATCTTGTGAGAAACAGTGAAAAATCAAGAGAATCCCAGCTCTACCAATCCCAAATCCTTGAGCCACTGGGTCAACACGTTACTATATGACTTCAGACTTTTTTTTGTTTGTTTGTTTTTGACACAGAGTCTCATTCTCTTGCCCAGACTGGGGTGCAGTGGTGAAATCAATCTCGGCTCACTGCAACCTCTGCCTTCCGGGTTCAAGTGATTCTCCTGCCTCAGCCCCCCGAGTAGCTGGGATTATAGGCGTGCGCCATCATGCCCAGCTAATTTTTGTAGTTTTAGTGGAGATGGGGTTTTCACCATGTTGGCCAGGCTGGTCTCAAATTCCTGACCTTAAATGATCCACTCGCCTTGGCCTCCCGAAGTGCTGGGAATACAGGTGTGAGCTACCGCGCCTGGCCTGACTTCAGACTTTTTATGATGTGAGAAAAATACACCCCTGATGTCAACTCCTGATGTAAAGTCTGTCCTTGTACTTGAATTAACGTCTGTTACAGAAGACTTGTGACTTACAATGATGCAGATTTTGTCCCTAGGGCCATAGGTGGCTATGTTGACTTAAGTCTTAGCCAATTCAAATAGAACATTTCCTTGATGACAGTGAATTATTCAGGGACAGGCACAAGAGCCAAGTCAGGACAATTAGGGTCAAAGAAACTCACTTTCCAGGATATTTCTGCGAACTATCAGAGAAGCAGACTTCTCTTTTCCAGCAGTAATTGATTAAGAGAAGATATGTGGACTGAGCCGCAGCAGCATCTTGAGGGGGAGCATCTGTCTGAGGCTTGAGCCAGCACAGGAAAAACTGAACCCAGAGATGAAAAAGAGAAAGCGGGTTCTGGTGACATAGCTCCAGACTCAGTCAAGCCTTATTTGGAGTCAGCCCAACCCCTGGAGTTTTCACATATGTAAGCCAATAAATTCCCCCTTTTTAAAGCCAGTTAGGTTTGGGTTTTCTGTTACATGAAAGCAAAGTATCTTCAGCAGATTGTATTTTCCAAAGATGGTTCCATCAGTATATTTATCCCATTCCACATGCTCTTCTTGCAATAACTGGTACTGTTCTCACTATTGGGTGGGATTTGTTTTCCCACCCCTGGGTGGGGCTTGTGTCTGCCGTAACCAAGGAGTATGGCACCATGATGCTATTGACTTACAAGGTATAGATTCTTTCTTTCTCTCTCTCTCAATGCTTAGCTTTGTAATCTGGCCTCTATATTTTAAGGAAACCTAAAGCCACTTGGAGAGGTCACCTGTAGGTGTTCTAGTCAACAATCTTAGCTAAGGTCTCAGGACAGCCAGAATCTATCACCAGATGTGAGTGAATGAACCTTCAGGTGATTCTAGCCCCCGGCATTCAAATATTCCAACTGAGACCCCAGCCATCCTGGAACAGAGACATGCCATTCTGACTGTGTTCAATCCAACCTCCACCTCCTGGGTTCAAGCAATTCTCCTGCCTCAGCCTCCCGAGTAGCTGGGATTACAGGTGTGCCCCACCATGCCTAGCTAATTTTTTTGTATTTTTAGTAGAGATGGGGTCTCGCTGTGTTAGCCAGGCTGGTCTGAGAGCATGTGCCCTGATTATCATTGTTTTAATGCAACTAAGCTTTGGGGTGATTTATAACATAGCAATACATACACTAACATGGAGTCCTAATTGATAGAATTGGTGTTTTGTGTGAGAGTGGTTTAAGAATAGTAGAGGCTGGGTGTCACGACTCATGCCTGTAATCCCAATACTGTGGGAGGCCGAGGCAGGCAGATCACTTGAGGTCAGGACTTCAAGACCAGCCTGGCCAATGTGGTGAAACCCATCTCTACTAAAAATACAAAAAATTAGCCTGGTGTTGTGGCATGCACCTGTAATCCCAGCCACTCGGGAGGCTGAGGTATGACAATCACTTAAATCCAAGAAGTGGAGGTTGCAGTGAGCCATGGTCATGCCACTGCACTCAAACCTGAATGACAGAACAAGACCCTGTTTCAAAAAATCAAAACAAAACAGAAAAAACTATCAACAAAAAAACCCCCCCAAAACCCCCTAAATATAGTGGAGACCACATATGGTAGCTCACACCTGTAATCCTAACACTTTGGAAGGCTGAGGTAAGCGGATCACTTGAGATCAGGAGTTCAAGACCAACCTGCCCAACATGACGAAATCCTGTCTCTACAAAAAATACAAAAATTAGCCAGGCATGTAGTGGCAGGCACCTGTAATGCCGGCTACTTGGGAGGCTGAGGCAGCAGAATGGCTTGAACCCAGGAGGCGGACGTTGCAGTGAGCCAAGATCGTGCCACTGCACTCTCTAACCTGGGCGACAGAGCGAGAGTCTATCTAAAAAAAATAAAAAATAAATAAAAAAAGAAGAAGAGGAATAGTGGAACGGGAAATAAGATTGCAGAGTATAAAGAGTGAACAGGAGGTGAGGAAAATGGAATTAGAAAGGTAGATACTCTGGACGCTGGACAACTTCCATGAAGGCCTCTCCCTGGTCTTAGAAAAGGATACAGTAAGTCTTAAACCAAAGCTGACAGTCACTATTCATGCTTCTACGGATCATCAGAGGACTAAAGTTTATGAGTTTGATAGAATTCTGAAGGAGGGGCTTCTACTAATTGGCTTTGTGAATTCCTCAGAATTCTAAAAGGCATTAAGAAGGAATCAAAGGTGAATCAATAAAACCCTCAAGTAAGCGTTTCTTTCAGAAGCATTACCTGCTCAAAACCTCCAGCAGATTTCATTGCTTCTGATTCAGCATGGCATTTGGGGGTCTCCTTGCCGTTTCTGTTTCCCAGTGCTCCCCTTTACACCCCCCAGAGTCCAGCAAAACTGCAATGCTTGCTGACTGCACTACGTGATATTCCCCGAACTCTCCTTCCCTGTGTCACCTCTAGGTGTTTGCCTTCGTGGAGTGCTCCTCAGTGCCTGTGCCCGTGCTCATCTCAGCCAAAGTACAGAGACCTTCTGTAGTGAAGGATCAATGATGATCAATGATGAGTTGTAGGCCCCACAGCCTTTTTCTTTTATGATTTTTAAATTCAAGGTTTTTTTTTTGAGACAGAGTCTCACTCTGTCACCTAGGCTGGAGTGCAATGGGGGAATCTTGGCTCACTCCAACCTCCACTTCCCGGGTTCAAGTGATTCTTCTGCCTCAGTCCCCTGAGTTGCTGGGACTACAGGCTTGCGCCCCCAAGCCCGACTAATTTTTGTATTTTTAGTAGAGATGGGGTTTTACCACGTTGGTCCGGCTGGTCTTGAACTCCTGACCTCAAGTGATTTGCTTACCTCAGCCTCTCAAAGTACTGGGATTACAAATGTGAGCCGCTGAGCCCAGACAGTAAATTGAAGTATAATTTATATACAATAAAATGCATAGATCTCAAGTATAATGTCCTGTGACTTTTGACAGTTGTATTCACTTGGGATGATATGATTTGGCTGTGTGCCAACCCAAATCTCATCTTGAATTCCCACAGGTTGTGGGAGGGACCTAGTGGGAGGTAATTGAATCATGAGAACAAGTCTTTTTTTTTTTTTTTCAAGACCGAGTCTTGCTCTATCACCCAGGCTGGTGCCTGGGTGCAATCTCGGCTCATTGCAACCTCTGCTTCCCAGGTTCAAGGCATTCTCCTGCCTCAGCCTCCAAAGTAGCTGGGACTACAGGTGCACGCCACCATGCCCAGCTAATTTTAGTATTTTTAATAGAGATGGGGTTTCACCATGTTGGTCAGGGTGGTCTCAATCTCTTGACCCTGTAATCTGCCCACCTCGGCCTCTCAAAGTTCTGGGATTACAGGCAGGAGCCCCCACACCTGGCCCCTGGGGGGCAAGTCTTTCCTGAGCTGTTCTCCTGATGCTGAATAAAGCTCACAAGATCTGATGGGTTTTTTTTTTTTTTTTTTTGAGATGGAGTCTCATTCTGTCGCCCAGGCTGGAGTGCAGTAACGCAATCTTGGCTCACTGCAAGCTCCGCCTCCTGGGTTCACGCCATTCTCCTGCATCAGCCTCCCGAGTAGCTGGGACTACAGGTGCCCGCCACCATGCCTGGCTAATTTTTTTTTTGTAATTTTAGTAGAGACAGGGTTTCACTGTGTTAGTCAGGATGGTCTCCATCTCCTGACCTCATGATCTGCCTACCTCAGCCTCCTAAAATGCTGGGATTACAGGTGTGAACCACTGTGCCCAGTCGATCTGATGGTTTTAAAAGAGGAGTTCCCCTGTACAAGCTCTCTTTCTTTGCCTGCTGCCATCCATGTAAGATGTGACTTGCTCTTCCTTGCCTTCCACCATGATCATGACGTTTCCCCACCCATGCAGAACTGTAACTCCAATTAACCTTTCTTTTGTAAATTGCCCAGTCTCTGGTATGTCTTTATCAGCAGTGTGAAAATAGACTAGTACAATAAATTGGTACCAGTAGAGTTGGGTGTTTCTGAAAAGATGCTTGAAAATGTGGAAGTGACTTTGGAACTGGGTAACAGGCAGAGGCTGGAACACTTTGGAGGGCTGAGAAGAAAACAGAAAAATGTGGGAAAGTTTGGAACTCTCTAGAGACTTGTTGAATGGCTTTGACAAAAATGCTGAAAGTGACATGAACTATAAGGTCCAGGCTGAGGTGTTCTCAGATGGAGATGAGGAACCTATTGGGAACTGGAGCAACGGTGACTCTTGTTATGTTTTCGCAAAGAGACTGGCAGCATGTTGCCCCTACCCTAGAGATTTGTGGATCTTTTAACTTGAGAGAGATGATTTAGAGTGCCTGGCAGAAGAAATTTCTAAGCAGTAAAGCATTCAAGAGGTGATTTGGGGGCTGTTAGTGCATTCAGTTTTTATTATTTTCTTTTCTTTTTTTGAGACACAATCTCACTCTGTCACCCAGGCTGGAGTGCAGTGATGTGATTTCAGCTCACTGCAACTTCTGCCTCCTGGGTTCAAGCAATTCTCCTGTCTCAGCCTCCTGAGTAGCTGGGACTAGAGGGGTGCACCACCACACCCAGCAATTTTTGTATTTTTAATAGAGACAGGGTTTTACCATATTGGTCAGGCTGATCTCGAACTCCTAACCTCAGGTAACCCACCCACCTTGGCCTCCCAGAGTGCTGGGATTACAGGTGTGAGCCACCGCACCAAGCCCAAAAGCAGTCAGTGGTTTTTTTTTTGTTTTTTTTTTTCTTCTTGAGACAGAGTCTTGCTCTGTTGCCAGGCTGGAGTGCAATGGCATGATCTCCGCTCACTGCAACCTCCACCTCCCGGGTTGAAGCAATTCTCCTGCCTCAGTCTCCCAAGTAGCTGGGATTATAGGCACCCACCACCACATCCAGCTAATTTTTATTTTTAGTAGAGACGGGGCTTCACTATGGTGGCCAGGCTGGTCTCAAACTCCTGACCTCAGGCGATCCACCTCCCTTGCCTCCCAAAGTATTGGGATTACAGGCGTGAGCCACTGCACCCAGCCTGCATTGAGTTTTATAAGGGAAGTAGAGCATAAAAATTCAGAAAATTTGTAGCCTGACAATCTAATAGTAAAGAAAATCCCATTCTCTGAGGAGAAATTCAAGCCAGCTGCAACAATTTGCATAAGTAACAAGGAGCAGAATGTTAATCCCCAGGACAATGGGGAAAACGTCTCCAGGGCATGTCAAAGATCTTCAGGGCAGCCCCTCCCATCACAGGCCCAGAGGCCTAGGAGGAAAAAGTATGAGACCAAAGTCCCCATGCTGTGTGCAGCCTAGGAACTTGCTGCCCTGTGTCCCAGCCACTCCAGCTGTGGATGAAAGGGGCCAACATAGAGCTTGGGTCATGGCTTCAGAGGGTGGACCAAGGCTTGGCAGCTTCTACATGGTGTCAAGCCTGTGGGTACACAGAAGTCAAGAACTGAGGTTTGGGAACCTCTGCCTAGATTTCAGAAGATGTATGGAAACACCTGGATGTCCAGGCAGAAATTCGCTGCAGGGGCGGGGCTCTCATGGAGAACCTCTGCTAGGGCAGTGAGGAAGGGAAATGTGGGGTCAGAGTCCCCACACAGAATCCCTACTGGAGCATTGCCTAGTAGAGCTGTGAGAAGAGGGCCACCATCCTCTAAACCCCAGAATGGTAGATCCACAAACAGCTTGCACTGTGCACCTGGAAAAGCTGCAGACACTCAATGCCAGCTGGTGGAAGCAGCTGGAAGGGAAGCTGTACCCTGCAAAGCCACAGGAGCAGAGCTGCCCAAGACCATGGGAACCCACCCCTTGCATCAACATGACGTGGATGTAAGACATGGAGTCAAAGGAGATCAGTTTGGAGCTTTAAGATTTGACTGCCCAAAGGCTGGGCACTGTGGCTCACGCCTGTAATCCCAGCATTTCGGGAGGCCGAGGCAGGCTGATCACAAGGTCAGGAGTTCGAGACCAGCCTGACCAATATGGTGAAACCCTGTCTGTATTAAAAATACAACAATTAGCTGGGCGTGGTGGCGGGTGCCTGTAGTCCCAGCCACTCGGGAGGCTGAGGCAGGAGAATCGCTTGAACCCGTGAGGCAGAGGTTGCAGTGAGCCGAGATAGCGCCATTGCACTCTAGCCTGGGCGACTCAGGGAGACTTCGCCTCAAAAAAAAAAAAAAAAAAGATTTGACTGCCCTGCTGGATTTCTGACTTGCATTCAGCCCGTAGCCCCTTTGTTTTGGCCAATTTCTCCCATTTGGAATGGCTGTATTTACCCAATGCTTGTACCCCCATTGTATATAGGAAGTAACTAACCTGCTTTTTGATTTTACAGGCTCATAGGTGGAAGGGACTTGCCTTGTCTCAGATGAGACTTTGGACTATGGACTTTTAAGTTAATGCTGAAATGGTCAAGACTTTGGGGGACTGTTGGGAAGGCATGATGGGTTTTGAAATGTGAGGACATGAGATTTTGGAGGGGCCAGGGATGGAATGATATGTTTCGCTGTGTCCTCACCCAAATCTCATCTTGAATTCCCATGTGTTGTGGGAGGGACCCAGTGGGAGGTAATTGAGTCATGGAGTCCAGTCTTTCCCATGCTGTTTTTTTTTTTTTGTTTTTTGTTTTTTTTGAGATGGGGTCTCACTTTGTCACCCAGGCTGGAGTTCAGTGGCACAATCTCAGCTCACTGCAACCTCTGCTTCCCTGATTCAAGTAATTATCCTGCTTCAGCCTCCTGAGTAGCTGGGACTACAGGTGCACACCACCACACCCAGCTAATTTTTGTATTTTTAGTAGAGACGGGGTTTTGCCATGTTGGCCAGGCTGGTCTCAAACTTCTGACCTCAGGTGATCCACCTGCCTCGGCCTCCCAAAGTGCTGGGAATACAGGTGTGAGCCACCATGTAGGACCCAAATCACTTCTTCTTCTTTTTTTTTTTTTCTGAGAAGCAGTCTCTCTGTGTCACCCAGGCTGGAGTGCAATGGCACAATCTCAGCTCACAGCAACCTCTACCTCTGGGGTTCAAGTGATTCTCCCATCTCAGCCTCCTGAGTAGCTGGGATTTCAGGTGTGTGCCACCATGCCTGGCTAATTTTTGTATTTTCAGTAGAGACAGGGTTTCGCCATGTTGGCCAGGCTGGTCTCAAACTGCTGACCTCATGTGATCCAACTGCCTTGTCCTTCCAAAGTGCTGAGATTACCGGCATGAGCCACTGTGCCCAGCCCCAAATCACTTCCAATAGTAGAAATGGAAATAAATGTGAGCTCTACATACACTCAGAAAAGATTAATATAAACAAGAAAGATAATTATTTACCCAAATTTTGGTATATCTGAGTGATGGCAGTTGTAGTGGTGGTGGGTTAAGTCATGGAATAAATGCTTAGAAAGTGAGAATGGTAAGGAGTGCTTCCTACAATCATGCAGTTCAAAGACAATCACAAATAAGGTCGGCTTGCTGAGTACTTTCTTCTTTTTTTTTTTTTTTTTTTTTGAGATGGAGTCTCACTCTGTCGCCTGGGCTGGAGTGCAGTGTCACAATCTCAGCTCACTGCAACCTTTGCCTTCGCCTCCTGGGTTCAAGTGATTCGCCTGCCTAGTCACCTGAGTCGCTGCGATTACAGGCACCTGCCACTATGCGCAGCTAATTTTCTGTATTTTTAGTAGAGATGGGGTTTCACCATATTGGCCAGGCTGGTCTGGAACTCCTGACCTCATGATTCGCCTGCCTCAGCCTCTGAAAGTGCTGGGATTATAGGCGTAAGCCACCGCACCCAGCCTCGCTGAATACTTTCATACTATATCATTTATTGTCACGCATCTTTATGATGATTGTATACTTTGTGAATTTTTTATTGTACAATAATTTGCATTCATTTATTCATTTTCTAACCCACTTATTCCAGTTCAAGGTTGTGGGTAGCCAGAGCCTATCTCAGCAGCTCACAGCACAGGGCTGGAACCTGCCCTGGACTGGACACCATTCTGTTATACAGCACACTCTCACACATAGCTGCACACACACCCACACTCACTCAGACCAAGACAATTTAGACATGCGATTAACCCACGCTGATTAATCAACACCTTTTGCTTTGGGATGTGGGAGGAAATCACAGTACCCAAAGAAAACCCACATAGACATGGGAGAGTGTGTAAATTCCACACAGGCAGGGCCCCTGCCAGGAAGCTTTTTTTTTTTTTTTTTTTAAATCACCTAAGTTATAAGGAAACCAGGCCAGGCTCAGTGGCTCATGCCTCTATAATTCCAGCACTTTGGGAGGCTAAGGTGGGAGGATCGCTTGATCCCAGCAGTTCAAGATCAGCCTGGGCAACATAGAGAGATCCTTTCTCTACAAAAAATACAAAAATTACCTGGGTGTGGTGGCGTGTGCCTACAGTCCTAGCTACTCGGGAGGCTGAGGTGGGAGGATCACTTGAGCCCTGGATGTCGAGGCTGCAGTGAGCTGTGATCAGGCCACTGCACCCAGCCTGGGTGACCAAGAGAGACCCTGTCTCAAAAACAAAATGTTATAAGTGAACCACATTGTACAAAATGATGGTCTTCCAGGACCTGATGTATTTCTATCACTCCAAAAAGTTCCCTCATTCCCCTGCTCCTTTCTTTTCTTTTTTTCTTTTCCTTTCTTTCTTTTTTTTTTTTTGAGATGGAGTCTCCCTCTGTTGCCTAGGCTGGAGTACGATGGCACAATCTCGACTCACTGCAACCTCCGCCTCCTGGGTTCAAGTGATTCTCCTGCCTCATCCTTCCCGAGTAGCTGGGATTACAGGCATGTGCCACCACACCCAGCTAATTTTTTTTGTATTTTTAGTAGAGATGAGGTTTCTCCACGTTGGCCAGGCTGGTCTCAAACTCTTGACCTCAGGTGATCCGCCTGCCTTGGCCTCCCAAAATGCTGGTATTACAGGCATGAGCCACTGTGCCCAGCCTCCCTTGCCCCTTTCTAGTCAATCCTTGCATACCTCCCCTCCCCACACCCCAAAAAACAACTGTTGATTTCTGTCACCATAGATTACCTGTCCCTGAACTTGATATACATGGAATCACATAGTGTGTATTCTGTGTGATTCTTCTTTTGTATTTTTGTATTTTTTGTATTTTTGTATTTTTAGTAGAGACGGGGTTTCACCATGTTAGCCAGGATGGTCTTGATCTCCTGACCTCATGATCTACCCGCCTCGGCCTCCCAAAGTGCTGGGATTACAGGCATGAGCCACCATGCCCGGCCACTGTGTGATTCTTCTTTCAGTCAGCGTAACGTCTTTGGGATTCATCTGTGTTTTTGTATGCATTAACTGTTCTTTTTTATTGCCGAGTAGTATTTTATTGTATGAATATAACACAATTTGTTTATCCCTTCCCATTGGTGTATATTAGAGTTGTTTTGAATTTTGAACTATTCTCAAAAAAGCTACAGTGAGCATTCTTGAACATTTCTGGTGGCCTTGTTTTTATTTATTCCTCGGAATGGAATTGTTGAGCTCTTGCGTAAGTGAATATCTAACTTTATAAGAAAGCACTAAAGAGTTTCTCTAAGTAGTTGTGTTATTTTGTGCTCTCACCCACAGTGTATGAGAGTTCCAGTTGCTCTATCCTTGCCAATATTTGGTATTGTTAGTCTTTTGGTACTGCCAGTGGGTGTGAAATTGTATCTTTTTTTTTTTTTTTTTTTTTTGAGACGGAGTCTCGCGCTGTGTCACCCAGGCTGGAGTGCAGTGGCGCGATCTCGGCTCACTGCAAGCTCCGCCTCCCAGGTTCAGGCCATTCTCCTGCCTCAGCCTCCGAGTAGCTGGGACTACAGGCGCCCGCCACCACGCCCGGCTAGTTTTTCGTATTTTTAGTAGAGATGGGGTTTCACCATGTTAGCCAGGATGGTCTCGATCTCCTGACCTCGTGATCCGCCCGCCTCGGCCTCCCAAAGTGCTGGGATTACAGGCTTGAGCCACCGCGCCTGGCCGAAATTGTATCTTATTGTGGTTTTAATATGCATTTCCTTGATGAATAAAAATATTTAGAACGTTTCTGTGTGCTTATCTATTTTATTTTATTTTTTGAGATGGAGTCTCGCTCTGTTGCCCAGGCTGGAGTGCAGTGGCACCATCTTCGCTCACTGCAAGCTCGGCCTCCCGGGTTCATGCCATTCTCCTGCCTCAGCCTCCCTAGTAGCTGGGACTACAGGCACCCGCCACCACACCCGGCTAATTTTTTGTATTTTTAGTAGAGATGGGGTTTCACTGTGTTGCCCAGGATGGTCTCGATCTCCTGACCTCGTGATCCACCCATCTTGGCCTCCCAAAGTGTTGGGATTACAGTCGTGAGCCACTGCGCCCAGCTTCTATGTGCTTATTTATATATCTCCTTTTGTGAAGTGTCTGTTCACGTCCTTTACTGTCTTTTACACTGATTTGTACTTGAAGCCTACTTTGTTGCCAAGGTTACGGATACAGAACCCAGAAGCCCACCTTGAATTCACATGCCCTGGCATACAGGTTCAAGGCAAGAAGAAAGGCCAGGTGTCTATAATTCGAAGGATCTGCACCTACTTAGGAGTTAGGATACACAGGACTATGCAAGTGTTGCAAATCGGGTTTTTTGGTATTGGGCACGACACAGCGCACCTGAGCAAAAAGCAGACCTCCTGAATCTTACACTGCAATAGTGATTTATAACCCTGGATGCAAATTAAAATCACCTGGGGAATTCTTGTCCCCCAAATTCTGATTTAATTGGTGGAAGTTCAGTCTGGGCATTTGGAATTTTAAAAGCTTTCCAGGTGATTCTAACATGTAGTGAAAGTTGAAAATCACTGTTCTGAAAGGACATTCACTCATTATTAAGCATATGTTATGCTATTTTGTGAAACTATCAAGTTAATTTAAACCAAACATTGGGTATTTTTTTCCCACATAGATAAATTGGGGGAGCTGAAGATTTTTAGCTCTTTATCAACATCAAGTATCAAACTATAGAATGCGGCCGGGTGTGGGGGCTCACGCCTGTAATCTCAACACTCTGGGAGGCCAAGGTGGGCAGATCACGAGTTCACGAGTTCAGGAGTTCGAGACCAACCTGGCCAACATGGCGAAACCCGGTCTCTACTAAAAATACAAAAATTGGCCGGGCGCGGTGGCTCAAGCCTGTAATCCCAGCACTTTGGGAGGCCGAGGCGGGTGGATCACAAGGTCAGGAGATCGAGACTATCCTGGCTAACATGGTGAAACCCCGTCTCTACTAAAAATACAAAAAACTAGCCGGGCGCGGTAGCGGGCGCCTGTAGTCCCAGCTACTTGGGAGGCTGAGGCGGG